>NC_142025.1:70270698-70427921 GCF_049901735.1 Notechis scutatus
GTCAAATGATTGTTTAATAATGATATTATGATATATAATTGTTGATCGATAATATGAGTTATTATGTAATATAATTATTATGATGACTATGAATGGATGCACAAAAAGGAGTGGTAAATGTTTTTATGTTATGTCTTATGTTATGTTTTATGTGTTTTTGTTTGTTGTTAAAATCAATAAAACTTTTACCAAATAAATAAATAAATAAATAAACTAAGAATGAGGTAAAATAAAAAATAAAAATAAGTATACCAATATTACAAAATGCTGTGGGGTTGGGGGGGAGGGATAGAACAGTTGATAAAAAATAAAGAATAAAAAGCACCCACTGCCTTTTATTTATCCAAGGCTCTTATTTGGCTTCTCCACACATTTCAAAGCCAAGCTTCAGATATTCAATTAATAATAGAAGTCCCGAAGTGCACCTGTATAAACATCCTCCAGTGCTCTTCCCTCTATCTTCCCTCTATCTTATCACTTCCAATAGCCTTGAAAAAGAAGTTTTTTCCCAGCTCTCAACTTCAAATAAAATATTTTCAAGCCTCTAGTTGGCAGTGTTGCAAAATTTCTTAAAACCACTCCCCCTTCTTCCCCCTTAAAAAAGCCTTAAAAAACACGAAAATATATGTATATATATTTAATTTAAAGGAAAAAAAATACTAAAGGGGGCCTCTATTTTATAAAATATAAACAGTCAAAAAGGAGAAAAAAGAACTAGTAAATATAAAAGAAAAAACCAGTCTGCTTAACTAGATCACCATAGAAGTTCAATGAAAGAAAAAAAAAAGGTAAAAGTAAAAAGCCAAGCCTCACTTTGACATTTCTCTTTAAAAATCGCCGCTAAGTCAGTTTTGTCAAGAATCTTACAGATTTCTTCTCATTCTTAGAGTGTCCTTTAGTCCCAATATTAATATTAGAAAAAAAAGTCCTCGCCAAGCCGATACACTTTCTCTTACGATCTCTTCCTTCCGGAGCTGTCCCAGCTTCAGCAGCTTAATGGCTGCCTCCCCGCCGATGGTAAAAGGGCTTCTTCTGGATCAACCAGGGACTTGCGATGTCCCTGGGATCTACAGAACGCGCCCCTTACTATCACCGTCTCTACGGGACGGTTTAGGTCTATTGGGACCGACCAGGAGCGGGGATATCAGCTGCGATCTCAGAGCCCCGAGATAGCAGCTGTATCGCAGCGACGAGGCTCCGCCTTCCCAAGCCCACAGCATTGTTAAGGACCCCTTCCATCCAGCCCACAAACTGTTTACTCTTCTTCCATCTGGGAGGAGGTTCAGGTGCCTGCCATCTGCAGGCTAGGGAACGGCTTTTACCACACAGCGGTTTCCTTGCAGAACTCCTCAGTTAGTTTGTCCCCACACATATGCTGATGCTTCCCTTGATAATATATTATGCATTTTGTATAATTCTCTGTGCATTTGTATTTATATTCAATGTGTCCATAAACATTTTGTACAGTTGTATATGTTCCTATATGTGCAGTCACACTTATTTTTGTATGCTCATGTACATACATTTTGTTGTGTTTTCCATTGATATATTCATGGATGCCTTGCATATTTGCATACATATATTTATATTTTACTGTTATTTTGCACTTCTGGTTGGATGCTAACTGCATTTCGTTGCCTGTATTCATGGCAATGACAATAAAGTTGAATCTGATCTAATCTAATCTAAAATGAGGCAAAATCCACTTAGTACTAAAGAAGCAGCTCCTCACATTGTGGCTGCTGCAATGAATATGAGCAGCCCAGATAATGTTTTGAGCACCGTTTAACATCTCCAGCCCAATGAGTTCTCCGTTAACACTCACCACACATGTCAATTTACCAATTCCAGTTACTGTACATCGCAAATCCAGTCACTATCACCTCACCAATGAATCTCCAAACACCAATGATATTAGCTGTCATTAAATATAGCCAACATGCCTTTCCTTCCCAGGCATTGCCAACCTCTCCCTCCTAGTAAAAAAAACAAACCCTAGAGCAAAAACTTCATGCATTATTAAAAAGAAGAATAGAAATGGGAGCTGCTGTGTTTAATGGACTGCTAAATTGGCAAAAATGGACTGCTAAATTGGCCACACCCACTCAGTCACATGTCAATGTAGCCATGTCCACCCAGTCACATGACCACCTAGCCACACCCAACCAGTCACGTGACCATCTAGCCATGTCCACCCAGTCACATGACAATATAGCCACACCCACCAGTCACATGATCACATAGCCACACCCACCAAGCCATGCCCAGAGAACTGGTAGTAAAAAAAATTGAATCCCACCACTACAGAAATTTATTAACAAAGGAGATCAGAGCAGCAAAAAGAAGCTAGTCTGAAAAACTAAGAATGCAGTTCTCAACAAATGAATCAGCAAACATGTGGAAAACTTAAAAATATCACCAGTTACAGCAAATCTCCTTTCCATACTGAAGGAAATCGACAATTGGAAGATGACCTAAATGTGTTTTACTGTAGGTTTGAGAGGATCCAAGGGTCCTCTTTGTAGACTTCAGCTCAGCATTCAATACCATCATTCCAGATATTATTCTAACTAAACTAAATCAGCTAGCTGTGCCTGACCACACTTGTAAATGGATCATAAGCTTCCTAATAGACAGGAAGCAGTAGGTGAAGCTAGGAAAAATTACATCAGATACCTCAACGATTAGGCACAGGGTGGCCCCAGGACTGTGTGCTCTCTCCTCTTCTCATATACCAATGACTGCATCTCAAAAGATCCCTCTGTTAAAGTATTGAAGTTTGCAGATGATACAACAGTGATCGGTCTCATTCGAGACAACAATAAATCTGCATACAGATGGGAGGTTGAACAACTAGCCTTGTGGTGAGACCAGAACAATCTTGAACTAAACACACTCAAAATCTTAGAAATGATGGTAGACTTTTGGAGAAATCCTCCTATACCTCTTACATTACTAGACAACACAGTATCAACAGTAGAGACCGTCAAGTTTCTAGGTTCTATAATATGGACTTAAAATGGATGCCTAACATCAAAAACATCATCAAAAATGTACAACGAAGAATGTCCTTCTACACCAACTCAGAAAACTCAGATTGCCCAAGGAGCTGCTATTATAGTTCTACAGAGGAATTATTGAGTATGTCATCTGCATCTCTATAACTGTCTGGTTTGGCTCTGCAACCAAACAAGACAGATACAGACTTCAACAGATAATTAGAACTGCTACCAAACAATTGCTACCAGCTTGTCTTCCATTGAGGATCTATATATTGCATGAGTCAAAAAGAGGGCTATGAAAACATCTACAGACCTCTTACATCCTGGAAATAAATTGTTTCAACTTCTATTTCAAAACAATGTTATAGGACATTGCACACCAGAACCACTAGATACAAGGACAGTTTTTCCCCCATGCCATCACTCTGCTAAACAACTTATTTCTACAACACTGTCAAACTATTTACTAAGAATGTATTACTATTCTTCTTCTCATCCTTCCTATTACTTAATTTCTTTTCTACTTATGATTATAATTTTGTTGCTTGTATCTTTATGGTTTATATTGTTTATTTTGTTTCCTAGTATGATTTATGTGATTTTTATTTAGTATCCTATGACTATCAGTAGATGAATGTTTTTATGATGACTATGATAATGATAGATCATTTATCACTAGATAATAGATGATTTATCACTTATATCTTTCATGTACACTGATAGCTTATGCACCGAAGACAAATTTCTTATTTCCAATCATACTTGGCCAATAAAGAATTATATTCTATTCTATTTTTCCAGGAAACAAGCCAAAAAGAGATAACATGTGTTAAGAATGTTTCAGGTTCCAATTTGAATTCCATCTGGGTCAGAGGCTGAATTGGGTGCTTTCAACTTGCTATTATTTCTTTACTTCTTTCCTTTTCTAAACCCTTTAAGAAGAAGTCATGGAATACTCCATTCCAACACATCTAGGATACAGGAATGAACTTAGTTAGTTAGTTAGTTAGTTAGTTAGTTAGTTAGTTAGTTAGTTAGTTAGTTAGTTAGTTATTCTGCCTTCAAGTCAGTGTTGATTCCTGCTTGGATAAGTCCTTGGAGTTTTTCAGAAGTGGCTTGACATTGTCTCCGACACAGTGCTGATAGAGACTGATTGGCCTAAGATCACCCAGCTGTTAGGACTAGAATTTACAGTCTCCCAGTTTCTAGGCTGTACCTTAACCACTATACTAAGCTTTCACCATGAACTATAATTATAAAAAAGCATCAACACCTAACATTGCAATAGTCTACAAATTTCATCTCTTTGTAAAATAAAGAAGAGAAACCCTGCTTCATGTTAAGGAAAGTTGAAATCTGTTGGGACCTAGTAGTTCCTTCTAATTCAAGCATCTCTGTAAAAATTTCCATCTTTTCTTCTATACAGAAACACAGCCAAAACCTAGTAGACTCACAATAAATGGAGCACTACTCTGATGATCAGTGATTTATGATTTATGAAAATGTGCAATTTAGTACCTGTACTTCCAGTTTTATTTCAGCATATATCAGTTTACTAAATTAGTTTATCAAACAATATTAAAATATGCTTCTTTAGTGCAATCATATGGTGCTTCCATAAACCATAAACAAGAAAGTATTAACTATAATGCCACAAATTAGCTGCTGCATAATTTCCATCTTACCACAATTTGTTACAAATGCATACACATAATAAGAAGTTTTGAGCAAATTGTTTTTTAAAACATTAGTTTTGGTTATTGAAGGTAAATATTTTGTGATTCATTAACTAATACATTTATATAAACATAAAACAGAAGTATATCTTATCATTTCTGTATATTATTAGTCTTTCATAATATATTGGCTCCAAGAATTCTAGATGTTCTGAATATTAAAAGGAAGAGTGGGGAAAGCAATTGGAGCAGAAAATTAGGAAAGATTCAAATGGCATACATATATGTATGTGTGTGTGTATACAAAGATATATATTTCTTTTTATGACTCTGTAATCCCTTATTTTCCCTTGTAAGGCTGTGACAGGTCAGGATGGGTGATACTCTTCATTAGCTGCTTAGGACTGAGTCTGTGCAAAAGGCTTATTAGTCTAGCTCCACCCACTCCAGATAGCTCCTCCCAGTTTCTACTCAGTCTTTAGCAGAGTAGGACGCAGAGTATTGCCTCTCCTGCCTTTGGAATTTCAGTCCAAAGGCAGTCTTATAAGGATAAATCTCCCTAAGTATTTCACTTTCTTTGTCACTTGTATATGCATTATTTCTTCTAGTTCTATTTTCTGTTTTTCTGTTAGGTTTTTGGTCATTAATTTGGTTTTTTTTTTTTTTTTTGTTTATTTTAAGTCCAGCTACTGCTCCAAATTTCTCTAATTCACTCATCAATTTTGGTCCCCTGTCTTTTGGTTCTTCAATGAAGAAAATCATGTCGTCCGCAAATGCTTGCAATTTATATTCCTCTTTCTTAACTGTTAATCCCTTTATATCTGAATTCCGCCTAATTCGTGTTAATAATGTCTCTAATGCTAATATGAAGAGCAGGGGAGAGAGTGGGCAACCCTCTCACTCCTTTTCTATCTTTATTGGCGGGTGCATTCCCCATTCACTATTATATTAGCTTGTTGTGTATCATATATAGTTGTTATAATATTTTCAAATTTGGTGCCCAAATTCAAATTATAAATTTTTGAATTAAAAATTGCCAATTTAGATTGTCGAAAGCTTTCTCTGCGTCTAGGAACATAAGTGCTACTTGTTTCTCGGGGTGAGCTTCGTAAAATTCTAGTACGTCTAATACTATTCTTAAATTGTTCTTTATTTGCCTAGTTGGGAGAAATCCGTTTTGGTCTACATGTATATACAAATTTAAGATCCTTTTTAATCTGTTTGCTATAATAAGTGTGAATATTTTGTAATCAGTATTTAAAAGTGAAATCGGCCTGTAATTATTTATATATCTGGGATCTGTATCCTCCTTCGGGATCAGCGAGATCAACGCCCCCTCCATGAGTCCGGCATCCTGGCTGCCAGTAAAACGTCATTAAAGACTTCCACCATAAGTGGTCCGATTTGATCTGCTATTGCCTTGTACAGCTCCCCTGGGATCCCGTCTGGGCCGGGGTTTTATTATTTTTCTGGCTCTCTATTGCTGATTTCAATTCCGATTCAGTAATGTCTTTATTTAATAGTTCAGCCATTTCTTCCCCAATTGCCTTATCCTTTACTTCATCTAGATAATTCCTTATTCTGTCTTCACTGACATCCTCTCTTTTGTATAAATCTTCAAAGTATTTATGAATGATTTCTTTTTTCTGTTCTATTTCCTGGCATGTATCTCCTTTGCTATCTATTAACTGGTATATCAATCTCTTCTCTTTCTTTTTTTTCAATTTATAAGATAGCCATCTTCCTGGCTTGTTGGCATGTTCAAAATAGATTTGTCTGGTTAAGTTCAAATTCATAGTCATTTTCTCTTGATCAATTAAATTCAGTTTGTGTTTGGCTATACTTATCTGATTTTGCAGTTTGGGTTCTTTTGGGTTATTTTGTAGAAGGATTTCTAGCTCCTTAATTCTTTGTTGTAATTTGTTTTGTTGGGAATATTTTTCCTTGTTTCTCTTGGCGTTATAAGAGATTGTTGTGCCTCTTATAACCGCCTTCATCGTATCCCAGACATTTTGTTTCGTGGTTTCTCCATTATCATTTTCTTTAATAAAAAAATTCAATTCCTCCTTTAATTTATTAATGTATTCTTTCTCTCTTATTAATTGAGTGTTTAAGGTCCATCTTTTCTTTGGTTTTACCCTGCCCTTCCATATTACCTGTATTGGATTATGGTCTGCCCATTCATTAGGCAAAATTTCCACTTCTTTTGTCTCATTTGCTATTTCCCCACTCATCCATGCCATATCAATCCGTGTCCATGTTTGATGGGGATTTGAATAAAATGTAAATTGTCTTTTTTCAGGATGTAATCTTCTCCATATATCTGTCAGATTTAGCTCTTTCATCATTTCCCTACAAATCTTGGGGAGCTCTCTCTTCCCCTTTTTATTCTTCCCGGCATTACTGTGATCATTTTGAAAATCAGCAATGGAGTTGAAGTCCCCTACCATACAAATATTTCTTTTTTGCAATTCAACCAATTTTCCATATAGGTGTTTAAAAAACTCTTTTGGTCTCCATTTGGGGCATATATTACTACTAAAAGAATTGGAATATCATTAATCCAGATCTGCAAACCCAGAGTCCTTCCTTCTAAGTCCGACCATATTAGCTCAGATTTCAAATCCTCTTTCACATATACTGCGATTCCCTTCTTTTTCTCCTCATCTGCTGGTGTGGTAAATAACTTTCCTAATTTCAGGCATTCTAAATATTTTTCATCCTTCTTCTTTATGTGGGTTTCTTGCAGGCACGTTATATCTGCATTATGTTTAATTAATTTAGATAATATCCTTTTTCTCTTAATTGTTGAATTTAAACCATTTATGTTTATTGATAGTAATTTTTCTTCTTCTCCCATCTATTTAGTTTTGTTTTACTCTTTGTCGTGTAACAATTCCTCTCTCTTCTTGCGCTTGTGTTGATGTAGTTCCTTCTGTCTTTTGTTGTGGATAGGTATTTTCTTGGTTTCCTACCGTTCCAGTTCTATTTTTATGTCCACTGTATTCTTCTTGAAACTTTGTGTCCAATTTCTCCCTACTACTTTGCTCCTGTGGGCCCACCATCCGTTCGTAAAAATCCTGGGCTTTTTCCATAGTATCTATTTTGATTTTCCTCTCTTTCCATGACACTAACATTCCTTCTGGAATAAGCCATTTAAATGTGATTCTTTTTTTATTTAAATATGCTGCCAGAAATTTATAGTCATGCCTTTGTTCCCTTATTCTCCTCGGTATCTGTTTAAGAATCACAATTTCTTTCTCTTTGTAGGTTATTGTTTTATCTCTTGAGGTTCTATATATCATGTCTCGAACACATCTTCTAGTGAATCGTATGTGTACTTCCCTGGAACATTTGTGGCATCTTGCATAGTTTGTATTGACCCGGTAGACTTCATCAAACTCTTTTTGAATTTCATCTTTATCCATCTTCAATAAACCGGCCAGTATTTCTGCCATCAAGTATTCCAGGTCTTCTTCTTTTGATTCTGCCACATTTTGCAATCTTAGGTAAGTTGCTGCCTTGTCCATTTCTAGGAGGACAAGGGAGTCCTCCATTTCTTTGCTCATGCTTTTGAGATCTTCATCCACCCTTTCTAATTCCCTTTCCGTTCGTTCGGTTCTTTTCTCTACTTCTTTTATTATAACTTCGTTTTTCTCCAAGGCCTGCTGCAACACCCCCACTTTATCCTCTACTTTGGAAATGTCCGCTTTCATTTCTGTCTTTAGTTTCCCCATTTCTTCCTTCAATTCATTGATATCTGCCCTTGTTTCACTGTGGTTTTTAATCATTATTTCTTGCAATCTTGTCAATGAGTCCTGTAAAATTAGGAACATTGCTTGGATATTCGCATTCGAGATGCTAGTTGACTTCTCTGTTGGTAGTGTTTCCTTTATTGTTTTTTGTGCCATGGGTGAAGTTGTTGCCAAAGTGGTCGTTATTGTGGGATTAACCTTCCTACCAGATTTCAGAGCAGTGGTAGTTGTAGTAGTCATTTCCTTTAAAATTTGTTTTTGTTGTTGTACAATACTAAATATATTATTCCAAATTGGCATTCAGTATTCTTAGTTCTGTAACTAAAATTGACCAAGATCTATCAATCTATTAAGTAGCTATATTCTTAACTAATTAGTAAAGTGTATATATTTTTCTCTAGTTTAACTTCAATATAAAGTAACCTTAACTACAAAACATATTACATTCACAGATAAACCCACACAATGAAATATAATATTAGTCTAGAGAGCTCTAAGATTGTTAAATAACTAATGCTTAATATTCTTACTGTCTCCCCTATATTCCCATTCAAATTATAACAATCTCTATTAATAATAACTTAACTAAATTAATTAATCCAATATTTTAACACTCTAATATTTCTTTACTAAATGTACATATTTATCAAGAGGAAATCAGAGGGGGAAAAAAAGCAAGCATATTTCAACATAGCATACCATCAACAAGTAAGAAAGAAGAGAGGCTATTTTAGTAAGTATGTACACACAGAAAAGGGTAGAGGAAAAGAAAAAAGAAAATTCCAAAGACAAGAGTTTTTGTTTCCGCTTTTCACTTTGGAAGCTTCCACTTCGAGCACACCGGAAATGGCAAATGAAGATTTGCTGAGTAACAGCTGCCAGTAAGCAATGTTCCCACTCGTTTAAAGACTTCCTCTTTTACTTATATTTTAATGATCTTTAAATCAATTGTTCTGATCTCCTTCGAATAGAAAAGGAACTGTCTCCTCTGCTAGGACCTGTTCTCAATTTTCCCAGAGTTTATAGATTAGATTGTGTCCCTTCAGACAGTTAGATCTGTTACTTTGTTGAAGCCACTTCAGCGTTCTGGATACCGCCTATGGCGCTGCTCTGTCTTTCCCCCCGATCAACTTCGTTCTGCTTCTGGCTCCGATTTAATAGATTCAATCCAAATGTTAGTGATAATAGAGTCTTTTTAATCACCCCCCGTGCTGGTCTTCAGACTTCCAAAGTTCTCTTTACTTCTTTTTTATTTCCGACTCTCTTCTGCCTGCCGAGCCCCTTCACTTTCACTAGACCAATTCTTTTGTAGCCGCTTTCTCTTAGAGCTCACAGCTGGCATTCGCACAGTATTTAACAGCCTGAAATCAGTCTATTGTCAGTCAAATATCTTCTCTGCCACGACTCTCTTTCCCCCGAGCTTGCAAACTTTCACTCACTCTTTTCTTCCCATCGGTGGCAGTCCGGACTTCGGAGCCTCCATTGTTAGGAGGCTGTTCTTGATCGTTGGGCTCTGGAGGGCTTCCTCTTCGTTGCAGGGGGGTTGCTTTCCCCACACTGCAGCCCGAGGTTCCCCCACACCGGCACGGGTCTCTCCAAGACTCGAGCACCCCGAAAGATCGCACCAAACTCAAGAAAAGGGAGGCTAGAATCACGAGCGGATTTCTGCCCCTCTGACCGTCCTTGCCTTGCCACCGGAAGCTGCTGCATAATTTCCATCTTACCACAATTTGTTACAAATGCATACACATAATAAGAAGTTTTGAGCAAATTGTTTTTTAAAACATTAGTTTTGGTTATTGAAGGTAAATATTTTGTGATTCATTAACTAATACATTTATATAAACATAAAACAGAAGTATATCTTATCATTTCTGTATATTATTAGTCTTTCATAATATATTGGCTCCAAGAATTCTAGATGTTCTGAATATTAAAAGGAAGAGTGGGGAAAGCAATTGGAGCAGAAAATTAGGAAAGATTCAAATGGCATACATATATGTATGTGTGTGTGTATACAAAGATATATATTTCTTTTTATGACTCTGTAATCCCTTATTTTCCCTTGTAAGGCTGTGACAGGTCAGGATGGGTGATACTCTTCATTAGCTGCTTAGGACTGAGTCTGTGCAAAAGGCTTATTAGTCTAGCTCCACCCACTCCAGATAGCTCCTCCCAGTTTCTACTCAGTCTTTAGCAGAGTAGGACGCAGAGTATTGCCTCTCCTGCCTTTGGAATTTCAGTCCAAAGGCAGTCTTATAAGGATAAATCTCCCTTCGTTCAACTTAAAGAAAAAAAGCCTCCGTTTTGTCTTCCCCTTGAAATTTGGTGCTCTGCTTCCCAGCTGACGTTAGGGAGCCACCAAACAGCTGAGGGCTACTCCTGTGGTCTGGAGCAGCCTGCAGGGGCTGCAGGGGCCTATTTCAGCCCTCCAGGGTGAAAATAGAAGATCAGAGGATCCTTTTCCAGGGTGGGGGATCCACCCTCATTGAAGAGCTGTGAGGCTGCCCTTGGCTTGCCACGGCAAAGAAGAAACCATTTCTGAGTGAACAGCTTTTCTGAAGAGCAGGGGTGGCTGCCATGCTCCTTTTAGCGCCATGGGGCTTTTTGCAGCCCTTGGAGAAGCCAAGTAGCCACGTGGTCTAGCGGCTTTCCTGGAGCTGCTTCTGCCCAGCAGAGCAGCAGAAAAGAGGGAGCCAATCTCCCTGGGATAAGAAGCCTGCCTTTCCCAAGCCTTTTGGCCAAAAGACAAACCTCATGACCAGAAGCAGCCATTTTGGACCAGCCTCATGGCCGGGAGCCATTTTAGATCTCTGACAACCATTTTAAAGAGTCCAGCCCAGCTTCTTCACACCACTCCTGCACTTTGTCTGTCTCTATCACGCCCAGTTCCTGCTGCTGCTGAGTGAAGACATCAGAGGGTATTTATTTATTTATTTATTTATTTATTTATTTATTTATTTATTTATTTATTTGTTTGTTTGTTTGTTTGTTTGTTTAATTTGGTTTGTCAATTGCTTACAAGATAATAGGTATAAGTAAAAACATAGTTATGAATACATGGATACATATAAGAAAAATAAAAGAAACAATAGGACAGGGACAGTAAGCACATTAGTGCGCTTATGCACACCCCCTACAGACCTCTTAGGAAAGGGGTGAGATCAATAGTAGAAAGTCTAAGGTTAAAGTTTTTGGGGTTTGGGGAAGAAACGACAGAGTCAGGTAGAGTATTCCAGACATTGATCACTCTGTTGCTGAAGTCATATTTCCTGCAATCAAGTTTGGTGCGATTAACCTTGAGTTTGTATCTATTGTTTGCTCTTGTATTGTTATGGTTGAAGCTGAAGTATTCATTTACAGGTAGGACATTGCAATGTATGATCTTATATACTATACTTAGATCGGACCGAAGGCGGCGTAGTTCTAGGTTTTCTAGGTCTAGAATTTCAAGTCTGGTGGCATAAGGTATTCTGCAACAAGTAGAGGAGTGGAGAATTCTTCTTGTGAAATATTTCTGGACTTTCCCAACTGTGTTAATATCAGATACATAATGTGGGTTCCAGACTGATGAGCTGTATTCGAGTATTGGTCTAGCAAATGTTTTGTATGCTTTAGTTAGTAGTGTAATATTACCAGAGAAAAAGCTACGTAAGATTAGGTTAACAACTCTTAATGCCTTTTTGGCTATGTAGTTACAGTGGGCTCTAGCACTTAGATCATTTGAGATGAGTACTCCAAGATCCTTGACAGAGTTTGGATCATCAACAAGGTCTTGACTATTCAGCCTGTATTTTATTTTCTGATTATTATTTTTTTGCCTATATGTAAGGCAGAACATTTATTTGTTGAGATTTGAAGTTGCCGTTTGTTTGACCATTCTGATACATAGTCGAGGTCTTTTTGAAGGGTAGCGGTATTGTCTGTGGTGTTGAATAGCTTTACATCATCAGCGAAGAGAACACAGTTGCTCTTAATATGATCACAGAGGTCATTTATGTAGAGTATGAAGAGAGTTGGTCCTAGAACACTGCCTTGGGGGACACCACTGTTGACAGGTACAGAATTTGATAGGACGCTCCCAATTTTGACCATTTGTTGCCTGTTTGACAGAAATGCTTCTATCCAGTTATGCAGGTGTCCAGAGATACCATAAGATTTTAGTTTAGGGTAGGTGCATTTTATTTCAAATTTCTGGTGGGGGATTGGTTTCCCTATCCCAAAGTAGACCAGGACCCTTGGGCCTTCCAGCTGGGCCTGGTCTATATTAATTGCCCTATTAGGCCCATGAGGGTATGAGTCCCAGTAGGAAGTGTTAAAACATCCTACTGAAGGTCCATAGGGCAGAAGAGAGTGGTGCTTGGATGTGGATGTGGATGGATTATAAAATCCCTTTATAAATCCCTTCGTGTACTCTCCTCCTTGCACAGGACTTTCAGTCCAGAATAGGCCTTGCTGCTCCAAAATGGCTGAAGCCCCAAGGGAAACCAGAGCTTTCAAAGCTGCAACACCTCAAAAGGTTGCTCCTGCTGATTCTACCAAAGGAAAGCAGCCTGTGAAGAAGGCCTCAAAAGCAGAGGAGAAGGATGCTTCCCGGTGCCATCAGGCCATAGAAAAGCAGATAACCAAGGTGCATCAAGCCTCTACTTGCAGATCAGTTAGAGCTTCTTCTCTAGCATCACTCATCAGTGAAGTGGATTTGGAGGAGCCTGGACCTTCTTCTAGACCCACACTTGGTCCCCTGATGTGTCCCAGAGGCGCTTCTCCCATTCCCTCTGAAGGAGGCAGTCGTCAAGGCAAAGTGGTACCTTGGCAAGAGCGTGACTGCAGTAGACAGGGGGTGGAACCCTCCTTTCCTTCTATTGCTGCTGGCCTCAGACCAGCTGAACCTCTGACCCAGATGTACCTGCCAATCTTCAAATCCTTATCAACAGAGCCATTAGGAAGGCCATCTCAGAAGGTTTGCAGAGAGCGACCCACTGATTTATCAGAGAGAAGGTCCTGGGTTTGAGAAGCCCTCTTGTCAGAAAGAGGTTCCTTTATCCAGGATCCAGTTTCTGTTCTGGCTGAGGACTATGCTCCTGCTCCCTCAGTGGCTCCATCCTTGGTGGGGGAATCTGACAAACCGGAATCTGATATGTCAGCAAATGAAGGCACATCCTGTGAGGTTCCTGTGTTCACAGGTTATTTCAAACACACCTTGTTTAGTCCCTTGCTGTTCAAGGCAAGGAACACAGTCAATCTGAAGGGCGCAGATGATGAGGTGGCTGCCTCTCTTCCTCCTAAGGAATCAGATGTTCTGTTCGATGAACTGGAAGTGAGGAAGAAAGTGGTTCCATCTCCTAAACTGTTTCTGAAGGTCATCAAGAAACAGCTAGAATCTCTTCCCACGGGGCCCAGTCCTCTGGTCTCCAATCGCAGGTTCTTTAATGTGGGACCTGAACTCACCAAAACCCTCCAGGTTCCTACAGTAGATGCTCCTGTAGCAGCTTTAGCCTCCTCCTCATCTGCTCCATCTGATCCGGAGGAAGTCCTCAAGGCTGAGGAGAAAAGAGTTGAACAGTCACTGCAGAGATCTCATATGGTGGCTGCCTGGGTGGTCAAGGCATCTACTGCAGCATCGTTCTTCACAAGGACTTTGCTCAAGTGGCTTAAGCAGTTGAGGGATAGGCTTCCCACATCAGAAGTTTGAGCCCACCAGGACATCAACAAGATCATGGCAGCTTCAGAATTCATGGCGGATGCCACCCTGCATAGTGCCAGATTTGCCATGAAAGCCATTGCTTCCTTGATGGTAGATGAAAATGGAAGCTGGCGTCTGCCCCTGTCCAAGGGGATCAGCTCTTTGGTGAGGTCCTCGAGCCCCTTTTAGTCGAGACCAAAGATAAGCGGAAGATTCTTTCTTCTCTTCTTAAGAGAGTGGAGCATCAGGCCGCTCCTTACTTCAAACGGTCTCAATTCAGAGGGGAAGCCAGTTCCAGTTTCCACCAGTCGTCCAAGTCCACTTACCAATGCCAAGAACCTCCTCCTGATCATTCAGGCAAGGGCCTGCAGCAGTTTTCTACTAAATGACCCTTTAGAGGAGGAGGAAGTCACCAGTGTTAGTGCACAATCTATTCCCATTGGAGCCAATTAGCATGGGAGGGTATTACTTCTGATGCCTGGGTTTTGTCCACTGTTAAATTGGGCCTTTCACTGGAATTCTACTCCACTCCTCTGAGGTTCTTTATCTCTTGCCCTCTGGGGTATCTAGGGATGCTGGGAGACAGAGTCTGATGGTATCAGCCATCCAGCATTTGTTGGACCTCAAGGCCATTCAGGAGGTTCCCCTAGACCAACAGGGGATGGGATTCTACTGTAGAATTTTCATTATTCCCAAGGCCTCGGGGGAGGAGGACAATTCTTGACCTGAAATGACTCAATAAATATGTTGTGTACAGGCATTTTAAGATGCACTCTCTTTCTTCCATCTTGGAGAGTGTTTGGCTGGGGGACTTCCTCATATCTATAGACTTGATGGAAGCCATATTCCAATTCGTTCTTCTCATAGAAAGTTTCTAAGGTTTTGTTTCCAGGGATGCTATTTCCAATATAGGGCCCTTTCCTTTGGGATATCCTCTGCTCCTAGAGTTTTTACCAAAGTTTTGACTCCTCTGGTGGCACACCTTCATTCCTTCCTGGTGCGTTTACAGTGTTATTTAGATGACATTTTAATCATGTCTTCTTCCTTTCAGAAGGCTCAGCAGGATCTGCATGTCACTATGTTGGTTCTGCAAGACCTGGGATTTTCAATTAATAGGAAAAAGAGTCATTTTACTCTTTCTAATCATCTCCTTCATTTGGGAGCCATTATTGACACTAGAGTATGTCAAGTTTTTCTATCACAGGAGAGACTGGATGGCCTGCAGGGGATTATTAAGGGCATTCAGAGTCACAGTTCAGTTCCCTTGGCCCTTCTATCTCAACTTTTGGGTAAAATGGTTTCCTGTATTGGCATTGTTCTTTGGGCCAGGCTTCATGCCAGATCCCTGCAGTGGTTCTTGTTACTTCACCAGAGGGCTGGGCTGAGTCATTCCCCTTGGAAGGTAAAGTTGACTAAGCACGTTTTGCTTTCCTTCCATTGGTGGCTTTCCAGTGCCATGTTCCAAAGTCAGTCCTTCAAGCTTGAGACCTGTCTTGTCCTCACAATTGATGCCTCCTTGTCAGGTTGGGGGGGACCACTTGGGCTCCCTCTGGGCTCAAGTCTTGTGGTCTGCACAAGAACGGGCCCATAGCATCAATTGGTTAGAGCTCAGAGCTGTCCGTCTGGCCCTTAGAAAGTTTGGGAATCAGGTCCTGGTCATGACTGACAATGTGGCCACAAAAGCCCATATCAATAGACAAGGTGGTACCAGGTCTTTATCTCTCATGACAGAAGCAGCACATGGGCTGAGTGACACCTTCTGTCTATCAGGGCTGAGCATATTTCTGGCTCTGATAATGTGCAGGTGGACTTGCTCAGCAGGGCTACCATTGATCATGCCAAATGGAAATTACATCCATCTCTCTTTCATCAAATCACTCTTTGGATTGCCAGTAGTGGATTTGTTCGCTGCTTCCCTTAATGCCCAATTGCACAGGTTTTTAACTAGATATTTCATCCAGGGGGCAGAAGGCAGCAACACCTTACATTGTAGCTGGCCTTCTGGTTTACTGTATGCCTTTCCTCCATTACCACTGCTTCCAGCTGTGATTTGGAAAATCTTGTTGGAACAGGCCAAGGTGATATTAGTGACTCCCTTTTGGCCCCGTCGGCCTTGGTTTGCTGATCTGATGGGCCTGTCTGTAAGCCACCCTTGGTGGATTCCTGAGGAGGATATCTCTCTTCTTCGGGGCTCCCTGACTCATCCGGAGCCCCAGTGGCTGCATCTGGCAGTTTGGCGATTGAGTGGGGCATCTTAAAAAATGCCCATCTCTCCAAGAAGGTGATACAAACCATCTAGGAGACCATCTACAATTCATATTTATGAGGCTATTTGGCAATCCTTCTCTACCTGGTGTATCAAGTCTAACATCTCACCTTTACAAGCCTCGGTGGCTGCTTCTTCTGGAATTTCTGCAGGCAGGCCTGGATAAGGGCCTATCTCCGAACACTCTCCACAGACAGATGTCTGCCATCTCATCGGTGTTGACTTGTGGGAAGTTAGACTCTTTGGCTCAGCACCCTATGGTATGTAGGTTCCTCAGAGGCGCAACCAACCTTTGTCCTTTTATGGTACATAGATACCCCACTTGGGATCTGACCAAGGTCTTGCAGTCCCTCATGAAACCTCCATTTGAACCACTTCGGCAGTCCACCCTTCACCTCCTTACCCTAAAGGTGGAATTCCTGGTAGCAATTGCTTTGGCTAGGAGAGTTTCAGAGTTGGTCGCTCTCTCAGTTCATCCTGATCTCTGTATTTTCCATCCCCACCAGGTGTTGGACCCAGCCTTTATCCCTAAGGTCAACACAGCTTTCCACAGAGCTCAGGAACTTGTTCTTCCGGATTTTTGTTCTCATCCAGAGAAGGTTTGGCACACTTTGGATGTGCGCAGGGCCTTAAAGATTTATATTAAATGTACTGCTGAATTCCACAGAATGGAGTCTCTTTTTTGTTCATTCCAACCTTCCACCTTGGGAGGTAAGGTGACTCCATCTACAGTGACTAGATGGCTCAAAGCGTGCATAGCTCGAGCCTATTCCAATTGGTCCCTGCCAGTACCCAGGGGTATCACAGTGCCCTCCACTCATAGTGCAGCAACTACAGCAGTGTGGGCTATGCAGGCATCAGTGGAGGAGGTCTGCAGAGCAACCACATGGACATCATCTTTGCCTTTCATCCGTCACTACCATCTGGACTCCTTTGCTTCAGTGGATGTGGTGTTTGGCCGACGGGTCCTACAATGAGTCGTTTTGGACCATGAACACCAGGACCAGTCTTAACCCTCCCGAGGACAGCCCTGCTTTGGTATGTCCCATCCTGACCTGTCGCAGCCTTACAAGGGAAAATGGGCATTGTTTACATGAACGCCACATTTCCTTGTTAGGCAAGACAAGTCAGCCCCACCCTAGGGGACTGATCCTTTCGGGGACCCATGGGGGAAGGGTCCAGATAATGTTTTTGTTTTTGTTTCCCTTCTCAGAGGCAATCCGGTCTGTTGCACTGACTTCGCAGAAACTGGGAGGAGCTACCTGGAGTGGGCAGAGCTAGGCTAATAAGCCTTTTGCACAGACTCAGTCCTAAGCAGCTAACAAAATGTATCACCCATCCTGACCTGTCTTGCTTAACAAAGAAAAGTGGCGTTCAGGTAAACAACGCCAAATTTGGGTAGAATCAGGTGAACAGAGTTTAACATTTACTGGCTGGATGTCCTTCCTGATGCCTACACAGAGTTAACAACAGATGTTTTCTCTTTGCGCCCTGAGAAATATTGCTGCTTATCTGTCGAACACTTTCAGAATGTAAATGGAAATTAATCAAAACCAAATAACTTTGGGAGTGAGCTGAGATGTCACCAATAGTTGATATGGAGTTTTTTTTTTATTTGTACCATGGACATCAATTACTTGATGTAATTGTGTTCTAAACACAATTATCTTGTAAGCCACTAAGAGTCATTGACATAAAGTGGTTTGTATATTTAATTAGTGATTTATTTTAATTGGGCAATGTTTTAAAATACTGAGTTTGGACAGTCATTTCCTACCTGGGAAGAACTTAACCTATTTCAGAATTCCTACAAGAAATTTCTCTCCCCCAATTTTCATAAATGTAGGATCAGAAGAAAGATTTTCTTGCTGCACGTGCTGGGGCAGCTCAGGTGGTAAGCCTGAATAATTGTCAGTTTGCTACTGTTCAGTGGGAGGAGATAATTAATAATGTTATGTTCTATTTCAATCAAGAGTGTTCTCTTTCAATTCTCACGATTCTTGAGGTTGAAGTGAATCCAATTGGAGGTTGATTTCAAATTACTTTCAAGGATTGGAGAGCAAAATTGGTTATGGTAGGGGAATGCCCTTAACTGAACTACAAAATAGCAACAAAGAGGACAATTTGCAAACATATCTGCTTAAATCTGTACATTTTGCCATCTCTAGCTAATTAATTTGGACTTAATAAATGAACACACAAAATAGGGCCCTGAGATCCAATCTCTACAGGACACTCAAATTAGATTCCCTTTCATCTTTTTATTTCCTTACTTTAAGGGGAAAAGAGCTCTCTCACACATAATCTGACCCTTACCAGAAGAAAAACCTTTTGTTTTTTACTGAAATTAAATTCAGTAATCTAATTTCTAAACAGCTTTTTCCCAAGAAAAATTGAATCAACAAGACTTTGACTCTCAGCATATCTTCTAACATCCTTTGTATTATTTTCATTTATTTTTCATCAACAAATAACAAAAAAGCTGAAAAGGAAAATGTTGACATAATGGCATGTACTGTATTAACCAAACAAAAGAGATTGAATAACAAACAGGAAATTACACTGTTAAATACACACCTCCATGAATTTACAAAAGTGAGGGGAAAATTGCATTTTTCCTATAGTTTCCCTATAGTTATTTAACACATATCAAAAATGGAAAACAAAGTCACAAATTGATTATATTTTCCAATAAATATGAAAGAAAGAGTAATTTCATTCACAATATTCTACCATTCCCAACAATAGACTACTCCTTCCAGATGCCTCCCAGGTTGCTACCCAGCATGGCTCAGAATTGTGATCAGTACTTAATGATTATCAACATATTCTTTACATGAAGCAGATGCACTGTCTTTCTAGATTTGCTCCTTCATCTTTTCTTGAAGAATAAATAGTCCAGATGGAGAAGTCTGAGCATCTGGAATTACTGGCAAGAATAGAAATCCTCTTTATTGCAAAATGCCCTTTGTGGTCACCAAGTGCTGTCATCAAGGAGATTTCTAGGGACTGGGAAGGAAGTGGGACAGGCTGCAATTATTTAGCTTGTGCAATCAAAACTGGGAAGATGGCTTTCTTGTGTAAACAATGAACTGTCTAAAAAAAAGGAAAGTTTAGTTTCATAACATGAGAATGAAAGACCAGTGAATTCAAAATATATTTGCCAAGGCTAATTCAAGGAATAAGAGATTGAGTTTTGTTTGTTTGGCTCCTGAGGTTTGAAAAGGGAGGGGGGAAATAAAAAGAAATAAAGTACATGCTGCCATGCTACAATGTTTGAATTGGTCTGAAATTGGATGGTGCTTTTTTCTTAAGAAGAAAATATCTTTTGAGCTAATTTCATTAGAAATTCTCATTATTAATGTGCATTCAACCCCGTGCGATTTACAAAAACTTTAGTAGTGAAACAAAATTATTTTCAGTTTTATTACTAAGATTATCTGTAAATAAAGACAGTTAGGTGATTTTCTCTGTGTTGGTTTGTCTATTAGAACTCTGTATTCTTTTATATAGAAATTCTTTGAGGTAGTTGGGCTAAGAAGAAGGGACTAGCTTAGAGACATTTAATGAGTTTCTGTAAATAAAAGTGGACTGTAAACTGGGCTTCCAGGGTCTCAGACAAATGCCTTAATCATTAAAACCTATTGGTTCTCAAATTTTCCTACAAAGTAATTGAGAGGTGCATTTGGAGTATTCTATTGTTCTATTTATATATTATATATATATATATATATATATATATATATATATATATATATATATATATATATATATATATATATATATATATATATATATATTGTATTATTTATATATATATTAAATATATTTAATATATAAAAATATATTATTTATATTTATATTATTTTTGTTAGATTCATATATTATATTTGAAATGTTCTATTGTTATATTAAAATGTTCAATTTTAATATAACAATAAAACTTATATAATAATAATTAAACTTAAAGAGTGTCTTAAACTTTAAGAGGTGATTTTAACAACCTCAGAGAGATCCAGTTCTGTCCTCACTACACGTTAGTCTGTGTACAGCTCGACATGCAGCTAGACTCACCTATCATCCAATAAAACTGATTGTGTGCGTAGATTTGAATGCTTTATTGAGAAACTGGATATGGTGAAAACTGGGGGAAACAGTATTGGGTTACTGCTGAACATAACAATTAATAAATATAAGCAATCTAAATCTTACCAGCGATGCTCTGTGTATGGGATGTGGGCTTTAACCTTGGATGACCATATGCCACAGATTAAGATGGACTCTTCTTTGTGCTTCTGCCTTCTCCAAATGCTAAAGGAAATGGAGTTTGCCTTCCCAGCATGCACTTGTTCTGAAAGTGTGGGCATATGGGTAATGGGATGGGGTCAGCTTCAAATAATATACTTAGTATTTGTCTGTTCAGCCATTAGATGGGGCTAGAATGCAATAACAGTATATAAAGATAATATGTGGAACATATTTGTCCTTCTGGCCAATTGACGGGGCTATAGAGCAACAACAGTATATAAAAGTTATATGCTGGGTTATGACACAGCCCAGGGGTAAATAACCTTTCAGACCAGGGACCACTAAATTCATAATTTTAAATCCCATGGATTACTAATATGATCTGCCTAATGACTGGCTGGGTGGGCATGACTAGGTGGTCATGTGATGGGTCGGCGTGACCAACTTGATGTCACTCACATCAAGGGGCACCTCGCCAGACTCTACTTGCCCCTCACCTCCCAGCCACTCCTCGCCTGCCCACCCAGGTTCCTTAGGCCCCAACAGGAAGCAGTTGTTGGTGCTAAGTGGCCACCACGAGAAAGAGTCGGCAAAACAACTGGCTCAGTTCAAATTGGATCTGACAGCAGAAGCACCTTACTGAGGATTATGAGCATAGGCTTTCTAAGCAGAGGGAAAACTTGTGGGAGTGCAAGACCAGGTACCGGCACCTGGAGGCTCAGTGGGTTGAAGCAGTTCTTGGCCATCAGCTAGTTCTTGGCCATGATGAAGTCCCACTGGAATGAGGCCCTCCAGCTCTTCGCCGCCAGTGGCCCTCCCCTCCAGCCTTTGCCCAAAGCCCTGCACCAGGAGACTGAAGCAGACCCCAAGTTGGAATTTCTGCCCTCTGACACCTGCACAAAAAGACCCCCAAGGGGGAGACTCTCTGCAGCAACACAAATGTTCATTAGACATATCTGACCCAGTGGCAGTAGTTTGAGGATGCCTGATTTAGTGCAATATACAAAATGCAAATAATTTTTCTATGGACCACCAAAATTTGAAAGACAAAAAAGACAAGGACAAAAAATAAAGAGACACATAACTAAGGCAGAATATCAGCAAATATCCAGAATCTGCAAAGATGAAGCAGAATTAACAAAGACTTGCAACAAAAGTCAAAGACAATTTTTAAAAAAATTATTTTAACATATTAATAACAAGAAAAAAGGAACTGTAGATCCATTTAAAAAGAAGATGGCAAGGAAGTAACAGGCAGCATAAAAAAAGCAAAGCTGCTTAATTCATTCTTTGCATCAGTGTTCTCACAAAAATAAACTATAGCCCAACCTATCAAAAATCTAACTGTAGAAATTAAAATTAAAATTATAATAAGCAAGAAATGCTTAATACCTATCTGAACTTGATGAATATAAATCACCAGGATCTGATGGTTTATATCTTTTTTTTAACAAATTTTATTCAGTTTTTCACATTAAAAACAAAAATCTCTTTTTAGTGGACAACATATTTCCGGGTCATCACCTTTACATACAAATATGACAACAATTATACATTCATATATGCATACTTAATTCTATTATTACCTTTTCCATTACAAATTTTCAGTAAGGAGAGAAACAAACACATTAATTCTAGCCTCTTTCATTAATCTCAATCGAAACATCTTTTTGTTTCATTTCAATTATTTCAAATATAATCCTTTAATATTTATTTTAAAAATAAAGATAAACAATATGTGTTTGCCTAATAATAATAATAATAATAATAATAATAAAAGTTACCAATATCTCTCCTTGCTTTTAATAGTCTATGTTAACTTATTAATTTAGTTGGTTCTTTAATCTGTCATATTCCCTTTCCATTACACATTCTTTTTATAAATTCTAGATTAATACAAATTTTAACACTAAAAAAAAAAAGCATAGGCTTCCCCCCGTTTACTGCTTTGAGTGTGACACCTCAATGATTAAAATATACCTTTATTCCCTCATCTTGATTCCCAATAAACCATTATTTTTAAGACGTTACAATAATAATTACATCTTTTCATTTGGATTCCGCAGCATATTTTCCCACCTTGATTTTTAATAAGAGTTATCAGTATCTATATTACCCTATTTTCTAAATATTTTTAATTGCAGAAATATTCTTATTACCCCTTGTCACCCTGCAGAATCCCCTTTTTAATTCATCAACCATTATCTCTGAAAAAACAATTTCTTTTCAACATTTTACTATTTCCATATTTCTTTATTTCTTTTTTTAATAATATTTTTTATTCTAGAAAAAAAAACATTTATTTGACATACATTTAAAACAGACAAATCAACACACACAATATATATATGTTGTGGCTCCGGACTTGGATTCAGCTCCTGCGGCTGATATGAGCTCAAGTGAGGAGGACATGGCAGAGAAATATGAGCCAGCATGGCTCAGTGATTGGAATGATAATCAGGAAGAGGAGATGGACGTGACAAGAGAGGACAGACCTGATTTAGTAGAATGGTCAGGACCTTCGACCTCCTCTGGTTCAGTATCTGATCATCAGCCGGGAATGGCTGACAGAGAAGTTTTAAGAGAGTCTTCAAGTGGAGACGAGAACTTGGAGAATTGTTGGTTAGATGTCAGGAATAGAGGCCGCTTTAAGAGGCAAGGCCAGCTGGAACGCAGGAGACGGACAAGTCAGTAATTAGGGAAATTAACTGTTGCTCTAATAACTATAAAAGGATCCACCTGAGTTTGAAAATTTGTCAGGAACAAAGCGTTTAATTTACGTGGAGAAGTAACGGTCAAAGCTCGGAGGCTTGTGGATTTAAGCCAGGATTAATGTGCTGTAGACTGTGAATAATAGCAGCCGTTATCTTCTGAAACTCCTCTTCGTTTGTTTTGCTTTTGAGGACGGCTGCTTTCGGCGTTGCTTATTTGATTTTGAAGGTGGGACATAACATTTTTGTTCCTGACCTAACAGACCATCTTTGCAACGATGGATTCAAACCAATTGCAACAATTGGTGGAGCAGCAACAACTACAGATTAATCAATTACTTCAGAGTAACGTAACGTTACAGAATCAGGTAACTCAACTGTTGAATTATGTTACCAATTTACAAGGTGCTGCTGCTGCTGCTCCCCCTGCCCCTCCCTTGAGAAAAAGCCCGGTAGCTATGCCAGAAAAATTTTCTGGGCAAACGGACATGTTTTCGACATTTGTGGGTCAGTGCCAACTGTATTTTTCTGTGAGGCTTGAAGACTTCCCAACTGACCGGGCTAAGGTGGGATTTATAATTAGTTTATTAACTGGGCAGGCTGCCAAATGGGCTACTCCCTTATTAGTGCAAGATAGCCCATTATTGGACAATTTCCAGGGGTTTCTTCAACAAATGAAAGTAATGTTTGAGAACCCAATTAAATTACAAATTGTGGACAGAAAGTTAATGGACATTAATCAAGGAAAACGTTCCCTGCAAGAGTACGTTGCAGAATTCCGTTTGTTGTGCATGGACTCTAACTGGAACGAACCGGCTCATATGGCTGCATTCCAGGAAGGCTTGTCTGATGCCATCAAGGATGAGCTAGTCCATGCAGAGCGGGCTTCAACTTTGGATGCATTAATAATCCAATGTTTGCGTATTGAAGCTCGCTTACAGCAACGTGGGAGTAAACGGACCGTTGTGGAACCACCTGTATTTCCTCGCACACGCATTACGCCTATGAGAGTTTTTCAACCCAAGATTCAAGCAGAGGAGCCGATGGACATAGGCGCACTCCGCCCTCGCTTAACGGTGCGAGAACATTCGAGAAGGTTCCAGGAAGGCTTGTGCCTTTATTGCGGGGGTCCGGGACATTTTGCAAAGGCTTGTACTCGGAGAGGGACTCGTAGACCTGTGCCCGAAACCACTCCTGGTTCGTCGGGAAACGGGGTGGGCCCGACCTCGGGGAAACCCTAGGTCGGGCACGACCTACATCCCCATCCCAAATTGCCGAAGTAAATCCTGGTCCTCCTCGGCATTTACTGTTGGACACTCGTATATTTTTGCAGTCCCAGAAGGAGGGAATTCCCGCCGTGGCGCTGGTGGATTCAGGGGCTACAACCAGTTTTATGGACTGTGCTTTTGTGAAACATTTTAGAGTTCCATTAATTCCTGTAAATCCCCCCATGAAGGTGGAAACCGTAGATGGGCGTGAACTTAAGTCGGGACCTATTCGCTTTGCCACCCAGCCAGTACGCATGCTTATTGGGGATCATGAGGAGGCGATAAGTTTTTATGTCACCTCGAACCTCCATCTCCCTTTGGTGCTCGGAGTATCCTGGCTGCGTTTGCACGATCCGTTGGTGGCTTGGGCACAGAACGCCATTTCTTTTCCAAGCCTACAATGTGTGGACCACCTGAGGCATGTCTGCGCGGGCCAAAACATCGCCGCTCCTGCTGTCTCGATTCCTTCGGAACTGTCGGATTTCTCCGATGTTTTCAGCGAACAGGAGGCAGACCGATTACCACCACATCGTGTTTATGATTGTCCTGTGGACTTGATACCGGGCGCTCCATTGCCAAAGGGGAGGTTATATTCCTTGTCAGAGCCCGAGTTAGTTGCACTCCGAGAGTTTTTAGATAAAAACTTAGCTTGGGGATTTATTCGACCCTCGTCGTCCCCTCTTTCAGCGCCCGTTCTCTTTGTTAAGAAGAAGTCGGGAGAACTTCGTCTCTGTTGTGATTATAGATGCCTGAACTCTATCACCGTGAGGAATAGCTATCGCTCATTCCCGAATTGATGGAGCAGTTACGGGAGGCTACTATCTTCACTAAACTCGATCTGCATGGGGCCTATAATCTGGTTCGGATGCGCAAGGGGGATGAGTGGAAGACGGTGTTTGGCACTCGTTATGGTCATTTCGAGTACACCATTATGCCATTTGGCCTGACCAACGCTCCTGCTGTATTCCAGCATTTGATGAATGATATTTTTCGGGACATGCTGGATAAGTTTGTTGTCATATATTTGGACGACATTTTAATTTATTCTAGGTCCAGAGATCAACATCTTCAGCAGGTTCGTCAAGTGCTTCAGCGTCTTCGGGAGCATAAACTCTACGCGAAAATGGAGAAGTGTTTCTTTTTTCAGTCGTCAATAGAGTTTTTAGGGCACATCATTTCTCCCGAAGGCATTGCTATGGAAACCAAAAAAGGTTGAGGCATTATGTAGTTGGGAAGCTCCTCGTCGAGTCAAGGACGTACAACGACTTTTGGGATTCGCCAACTACTATCGGACTTTTATTCCGGACTTTGCGAAAGTAATGGACCCCATAACTCAGCTCCTTCGTAAGAAGGTTCCGTTTGTGTGGGGGCCTCCGCAACAACAGGCTTTTGACATTTTAAAGAAAGCATTTGTAGCCGAACCGATATTGAGGCATTCTGATCCGAATCGTCCATTTGTGGTCAAGACAGATGCTTCTAATGTCGCTATCGGAGCAGTATTATTACAAGCTTCAAAGGATGGCGCACCTCTTTTCCCTTGTGCATACTATTCTAGGAAGCTCACAGCTTCAGAGCGCAATTACACCATCTGGGAAAAGGAGTTGTTGGCCATTAAGGCTGCTTTTGAGACTTGGAGACATCATTTAGAGGGGGCTCGGCACAAGGTAGAGGTTCGGATGGATCATCGAAACTTGGAACATTTAAACACAGCTAGGAAATTGAATCAACGCCAGATTCGATGGTCGTTTTTCGCTCGATTCAATTTCTCCATTACTTATGTTCCAAGTGGACAGAACCGGAGGGCAGACGCGTTGTCTCGGAAGCCTGAGTATATTTGCTCCGAAGATCCTCTTCCTTTACAAACAGTGTTACCACTGGAATCTTTGGCCGTACTGCAAGATCCGGTAGATTTGCGGGCTCGCCTACGGGAGGCGCAACGTTTGGATGCGTGGATGCAGCAGAGACGTGGGGACGTTGGAGCTGATTCTCCATGGTCTTTTGAAGAAGGTCTGCTCAGACATCGGGGTTTGTTATATGTGCCTACCAAACCGTTGAGAGCTCTCATCATGACACAATGTCATGATAACCCCGCTGCTGGTCATTTTGGATTTCATAAAACATTGCATTTAGTCACCCGGATTTTTTGGTGGCCTCGGGTTCGCCATGATGTGTCCTCTTATGTCACTTCTTGCATTCAGTGTAGGCAAGCGAAAGCGGCGTCGGGTGCGCCCCCTGGACTCCTTCAACCATTGCCGACTCCGGACAGACCATGGGGAATGATCTCCATGGACTTTCTTACGCACTTACCATCTTCGTCGGGATTCACGACGGTGCTTGTGGTAGTGGATATGCTGACTAAAATGGCTCATTTCATTCCCTGTCGGAAATTGCCATCGTCCCATACTACGGCCCAGCTATTTTTGCAGCATATCTTTCGTCTGCATGGACTGCCGGTTAGAGTGGTTTCTGATCGTGGGGTTCAGTTTACGGCGCAATTTTGAAACAGTTAATGGCGACGCTACAAGTTCAAGTATGCTTAGCGTCAGCGCACCATCTGGAAACTGATGGCGGGACAGAGAAGGTGATTGGTATTCTTACCCAATATTTGAGGTGTTTCGTTAATCTGCGACAAAATGATTGGGCGAAATATCTCCCATTAGCAGAATTCGCTTTTAACAACTCGCAGCACACCTCCACTCGTGTCATGCCATTTTTGCGAATGTGGGTTATCATCCGCGCTTCTTCCCATTAACGATGATGGATTCCCGGTTCCTGAGACCCAAGATTTTCTGGAAGAACTACAAAGCGGTCCACCGTTTAGTAGTACAACAACTTAAAAGGGCAAAAGCGATTCATAAACGGTTCGCAGACCGATCACGTCGAGCAACGCCTCCGTTAGCTGTGGGTGATAAGGTGTGGTTATCCACAAAACATCTGAGGATCAATCGCCCTATTAGGAAGCTAGACCATCGTTTCATTGGTCCCTTCCCGATTGAGGCGGTTATTAACCCTGTGGCATACCAACTCACTTTGCCAAGTTCTATGCGCATTCAGCCTGTTTTCCATCGATCTCTTTTGGTTCCTGATTCTCCGGAGTGTCATCTGCGTGATTCTGCTGGTACGACTCCCTCATCGACGCCCCCTGAGGAGGCTGCTGTTGATGACACGATGGTCAGCGTTAGTGATTCGCGTTGGCTCAAGGGTCGTTTCCAGTATTTAGTTGGGAGGAGAGTGGATGACTCGGAAATTTGCTCATGGACGGATGCGTCTGCAGTTCATGCTCCAGATATGATTCGGAACTTTCATAAACGTTTCCCTTCGAAACTGCATCCAGATCGTCAGACCCGGGGGAAGGGCCCTGCGGTGAGGGATAGTGTTGTGGCTCCGGACTTGGATTCAGCTCCTGTGGCTGATATGAGCTCAAGTGAGGAGGACATGGCAGAGAAATATGAGCCAGCATGGCTCAGTGATTGGAATGATAATCAGGAAGAGGAGATGGACGTGACAAGAGAGGACAGACCTGATTTAGTAGAATGGTCAGGACCTTCGACCTCCTCTGGTTCAGTATCTGATCATCAGCTGGGAATGGCTGACAGAGAAGTTTTAAGAGAGTCTTCAAGTGGAGACAAGAACTTGGAGAATTGTTGGTTAGATGTCAGGAATAGACGCCGCTTTAAGAGGCAAGGCCAGCTGGAACGCAAGAGACGGGCAAGTCAGTAATTAGGGAAATTAACTGTTGCCCTAATAACTATAAAAGGATCCACCTGAGTTTGAAAATTTGTCAGGAACAAAGCATTTAATTTACGTGGAGAAGCAACGGTCAAAGCTCGGAGGCTTGTGGATTTAAGCCAGGATTAATGTGCTGTAGACTGTGAATAATAGCAGCCGTTATCTTCTGAAACTCCTCTTCGTTTGTTTTGCTTTTGAGGACGGCTGCTTTCAGCATTGCTTATTTGATTTTGAAGGTGGGACATAACATATATATATCTATATCTATATATCTGTTCTGTCTCACCTGTGTCCATAGGTGAGAATCCAAAGTTCCAAAGTTCAATTATTCAAGCAAACAAAACCAGACCCAAAAGAGTTAACTGCTTCTGTTTTCACAGTCCTTGGCAGTCTTCCTGGAATCTGTCTGGCAAGTCTGAACTGTCCATAAATCACAACGCCGGAGCCAAAAGAGTCATACGCAATTTTTTCACACCAAAATACACTTTGCTTCCAACAAGGATTACGAGCTATATATCCTTATATCACCTGAGGGGGCGTGTCAGTCTCACTAATTAATCACTGGCTTGACGCTTCTTTTCAAATTGTGATTGACGTTTCAATCTTCTTCTAGTCCTAGCATCAAGCCAACATCCGTCAGTGTCGTCATCGCTCGAAACCTCTGGCACGTTCTCCTGATTATCTGTTAACAGCTGAGGTGTAATCAGGGAGGGAGATTCAGGGGAGGGAGAGGACTCCAAAACCTCCAGTAAAGCAGGCTCATCTCTCAGAACCAACTCCTCCCCCTCTTCCTGACTTCCCTCTAAGTCACTTAATAATGCAGGCTCGAATCTCAATGCCAGATCTTCTTCATCACTCGAGCCTACATCTGCTGACTGACCAGGTTCAAGTCTCGGAGTCACAACACTATCCTCACCGCAGGGCCCTTCCCCTGAGTCTTATGAGCCGGATGCGATTTCAATGAGAAGCGTTCATGGAACCTCCGGATAAGGTCTGGGGCGTGAACTGTGGAAGCATCCATCCACGAAAAAACCTCCGAGCCATCCGCTATCCTCCCAACGAGGTATTGAAAGCGTCCCTTTAGACAGCGAGAATCACTAATGCTGACCACCGTGTCATCAGCATCAGCCTCATCGCTGGGTATTGATGGAGAAACCGCACCAGCGGGAGAACGGAGAGTACACGATGGGGAGTCAGGAACCAGGAGGGAACGATGGAAGACAGGATGAATGCGCATGGAGCGCGGCAGGGTGAGTCGATACGCAACGGGATTGATGACCGCCTTGATAGGGAAGGGACCGATGAAGCGGTGGTCCAACTTCTTAATCGGACGACCAACCCGAAGATGCTTTGTGGATAACCACACCCTGTCACCCACAGCCAGCGGAGGCGTCGCCCGACGTGAACGATCTGCGAACCTTTTGTAGTCCGCCTTAGCCCGTTCCAATTGTTGTGCCACTAAACGGTGAACCGACTGCAATTCCACGAGAAATTCTTGCATTTCTGGGACCGGGGAATCCACAATTGACAACGGGAAGAATCGTGGATGGTAGCCCACGTTCACATAAAACGGCGTTACTTGAGTAGATGTGTGCTGAGAATTATTAAAGGCAAACTCTGCCAAAGGGAGGTAGTTCACCCAATCGTTCTGTCGATGGTTGATAAAACATCTCAGATATTGAGTGAGGATGCCAATAACTTTCTCAGTCCCGCCATCAGTCTCCGGATGGTGCGCTGACGCCAAACACACCTGCACCCGTAATGCAGTCATTAAACTTTTCCAGAACTGAGCAGTAAACTGGACACCGCGATCCGAAACCACTCTGTCTGGCAGACCATGTAAACGGAAGACATGCTGTGTCAGCCTCAAGATATCTTCCTAATAAGTATATTCTGTCTTCTAACTATTGCATATCTGCTGCTATGCTAATTTACTTCTTTCGGCTGTCATGAAACGGTGGGAGGGGGAATCTTGGAGGGGAAGAAGGCAGGAGGTGTTTTGCATTCCTTTGCTGGGTTAGCAAGGGGGGGATTCTTTTCTTTAACTTTCCATTTCTTCGCTAGCCTCTGTCCCTTTTTGCGCAGCTGCGAACTTTTATCAAAATATGTCAAGGTCAACTGACAGTAGCCTCATCACCACCTGGAGATGACCACATGATCCTATTCAGAAGTTTTAATTGGAAGAATCATTTGAACTTTGGGGGTGGGAGCAATTCTATTCCTTTGTATATGTGTTCTACCCGCCAATTTCTTAGTTTCGGAATTGGCTCTGTCGTTTCACTTTATTTCCCAGTAAAAGGATGACTTTGCTCTACACCATGGAGTCTGAGTATTTCTTTCTTGGGATTTAGAGGGAGCACAGACGGACATTATTCGAAACTCCCACATCAACCCACCCGGAGAAAACAGCAACTTTTCTTCCGAGGGGTTTCATCTCATGTCGTCTCCAGCCAGCGATGAAGATGACCAGGGAGCTGTGGGGGGCAGCCGATGCTGCTACCAGAGATGCCGGCTGCTGACCTACTGGCCGACCTGACTCTGGAAGAAACCCCAGCTGAGATGCCCAGATGGTCATTGGGGGTTGGTTGGAGAGACCTTGAAGACCCCCTCCTCCCAGGATCACTGGTAGATGAAGAGGTGTGAGGGAACGGCTGTGGCAAGAGGGGGAGGAGATGGAATACAGGCTGGATCAAGCCGGGAAATTCCTTATGGATGTTTCTGAGAAGCCCGGCATGGCTCCAAGGTATGAGGGGGAAGAGGGAGCGAGGTCAGCCCGGGGAAGTCGAGCTACCCCCACCCCCCTAGCCCAGCCTACACCGGCGCAGCTGCCCGCCGATGCGCGGGGAGCCCCAGCAATAGGTGTGGTTCCTGGAAGACGCCACCTGCCTCCTTTAGATGTGAAATTTGGAGGAAACCCCAGAGACTTGGGGTTTTTCCTAGTACAAGTTGGAAGTTATATGGCAGAATTTGAAAGGGAGTTCATTTCTGAAGCAGCCAAAGTGAGATGTGTTACCAGAAACCTGGAAGGGTTGGCAGCAGACTGGGTGGTGACTTTGTTCAATGATAACTCCCCCCAACTGCGGAGCCTCGATGTTTTCATGACTGCATTGAGGAGAAGGTTTGAGGACCCCCTGGCAGAGAGAAGGCCTAGGATCAGAATGAAGACTTTAACTCAAGGGGGAAGATCGGTTGCAGACTACACCCAAGAGTTCAGCCAGCTGGCATACCACATCCAAGGTTGGTCCCAAGGGGCCCTAGTAGAAGCCTACAAAGATGGCTTAAATGAAGATGTATACCACACGTGCATCTCCCGAAGGGACCCGTGATTTGCAGTCATGGTACTTGCTGGCGGAAGAGGTGGATATTGATCTAACTCGAAGCAGATGCAGAGGAGGTCCAGTCTGGAGAAAACCACTCCCCCCACGTTTCCAGAGAGACCTCCACCCTCCAAAGGGGAGGGATGGCAGCAAGAGCCAAGACCACAGCCTGTTTCCGTTGCGGGAAGGAGGGCCACCAGATGGCGGATTGCCAGGTCAAGTCGGACCCACCAAAAGCGGGGCCCAGGAGAAAGCCCGAGAACCCCTCAGCCAAGCCTCGGAAACCGGGCTGAAGACGAGAGAGGTTGTGAGGTCGCCCTTCCGGCGGAGAGGAGCTGGGACCTCCAACCCCACTCGACGAGAGCAAGACCGACTCGGGAAGATGACGTCCCGGTAAGTCCTAACCAAGGGCCCATGACCATCCCAATAAAGTTAAGGAGCCTACCTCTGGGACCGAGGGAGAGATGTTGGCACTTATGGGACTCGGGGTGCACGAGGTGCGTAATTAACATGAAAGTAGTTAAGGGTATGGGCATTGGACTGAGAACTTTAAGAACGCCCATAGCTTTCTGTCAACTGGATGGATCTGTGGTGGGAGGTTGCCCAGCACATTTTATAACTGGAACCCTTAGAGATGACTATGGAACTCACCGCGAGATCCTATGTTTTATTGTGGCCCCTGGGATGGAACAGCCTCTAATATTGGATTACCCTGGCTGAAGTGGAATCCCCAGGTGAACTGGAGAGAAGGGGTGGATACGCATCCGCACCGATCGACCACCTGAAGGGAGGAACAATACTATCCGGAAGGGGAGGGAGAAATCCCATCCGAAGCCGCAAGTTCGGCCGAGGCAGCTTCTGCAGGTGTCCGAGCGCATGAGGGGGAGGAGAAAATCCCGAAGAAAGTACTGGGACTTAAGAGGGTCTTTGGTGAAGAGGCTTCCAACGAGCTCCCTCCCATCGGTCAACCGATTGCAGTATTGAATTTCTACCGGGTGACGCTCCCGAAACCCAAAGCTGTATTCGATGACACCGGGGGAGCTGGAAGAACTGAGGCGTTTATCGACAAGAATCTGAAACGTGGTTTCATCACACCTGCCAGACCTCAGTGGTGGCCCTGTGATGTTCCTCGAGAAGAAAGATGGCTCCAAACGTCTGGTGGTTGACTATAGAAACCTGAACGCAGTGTCTGTGGAGAAACGTGTACCCTCCCTCTGATGAAGGACATGTTAGCCCACTTGGCAAAGGGGAAGATTTTCACAAAGCTGGACTTGAGGAGGCATACTACCGAATCCGGATTAAAGAGGGGACGAGTGGAAGACTGCGTTCAACTGCCCGATGGGTTGTTTCCAGTTCAATGTTCTTCCTTTCGGCCTACAGGGGCGCCTGCTGTTTTCATGCAAATGATCAATCAAGTGCTTCACGAACATTTATACAAGGGGTTCTAGTCTACCTTGATGATATTCTCATCTACGCGAGACTAGAGACGAACATGTGAAATTGGTACGCTCTGTGTTGCACAAGCTGAGGGCAGCCAAATTGTACGGCTAAACTGTCCAAGTGTGAGTTCCATCAAGAAAAAATCGACTATTTGGGATATCGTATCTCCCCGAGGAGGTATCGAGATGGACCCAGAGAAAGTATTGGACTGGGCACACCGAGAACCCGTAAACAACTTCAAAGTTTTCTTGGATTTGCCAACTTCTATCGGCAATTCATCCTGTCTTTTGCTAAAATAGCCATGCCCATCACCAACCTCCTGAAAACAAAGGGGAATTAAAACCAAAGCCCAGCCAACGTTGAATTGGACCATGGAGTGCCAAGCTGCATTTGAAAAGCTTAAAAAGACTTTTTGCTGCAGAACCAGTACTGAAACACCCAGACATGGACGCCCGTTCGTGATCCAAGCTGATGCGAGCAATGTGGCGGTGGGGTGGTCTTTACTTCAGTTAAACGAGAAAGGACACTACAACCATGCGCATATACCTCTCGTAAATTGACTTGACACTGAAAGGAGATGGGCGTTTGGGAGAAGGAAGTGTTTGCAGTCCGCTGGGCTTTACACCTGCGTCGGAGGCATTTTTCTGGAAGGAGCGAAGCACCCATTTGAGGTATGGACTGACCATAAAAATCTGGAAGCTTTAAAAACTCCTGGAAGCTATCTCCTAAGCAAGTTAGGTGGGCTCCAGTTTTCAAGCGATTCAATTTCTCCTTGAAATATATTCAGGGGAAAAAATTTTATGGCAGATGCTTTGTCTAGAATGCCTCAATACAACAGTATTCAAAAAGTGATAAGGCCAATCGTGTCCACCACACAGCTGGCTGCCCCGTGAATTACCAGCGCGCAAGAGAAAACAGGAGAGAGATTTGTCCACTGACCTGATGGAGCGATTTAAGGAGGCTTTGAAAGCGGATGAGTGGTTCCTGGCAAATTCGAATAACTGCACCGTTCGAGATGGTCTAGCCTGGATAGGTGTGAAATTGTATGTACCTCAAAACCTGAGAAGCCAAGTGTTACAACAAACTCATGATTCCAAAGTGGCTGGTCATTTTGGGTTTGTAAAGACTCTACATTTGGTCAAACAGCAGTTCTGGTGGCCTTCGTTGAAAAAGGACATCGAGACTTATGTGGCGAGTTGTCCAGTTTAGCGCTTCAACAAAAGACCTCCTGGTAAACCACCAGGTTTGCTGCAAAATGTGGCTTGGCCAACTGCTCCTTGGAAGGAAATTTCCATGGACTTTATAGTAGACCTACCCGAAAGCAGTGGACACACAGTCATTTGGGTAGTGACTGACTTGTTCTCCAAACAAGCCCACTTCATCCCTTGCTCAAAAATCCCTTCAGCGAAGACATTGGCCAGACTGTTCATTATTCATGTCTACAGGTTGCATGGTGTACCTGAGCATGTAGTTTCTGACCGAGGAGTCCAATTTACCTTGAACTTCTGGAGGGAATTTTTGAAGTTAATAGGCTCCACCCAGAGTTTAAGCTCCGCCCACCATCCTCAAACTAATGGGGCTTAGAGAGGACTAACGGGTGCTAAAGCAATACCTCAGATGTTACATAAATTATCAGCAAGACAACTGGGTGGAGTTACTGCCTTTTGCGGAGGTGGCATACAATAACTCTGTTCACAGCAGTACGGGGTTTACTCCTTTCAAAATAGCAACAGGGCAAGATTTTGTGCCCATACCTGAACTGCCTGGCGAAAACCCCAGTGTTCAATCATTGAGCGACTGGATATCTCAACTTCAACTTAATTGGCCGGTTGCACATAAAGCTTTAGACGAAGCGCATCAGTCTCATAAAAATTTGCTGACAGAAAGCGAGCCCCGCAGATGTTGTATAAGGTGGGGGATAAAGTATTCCTCTCGACCAAATATTTGCAGACTACCCAGAAATCGAAAGTTGGGTCCTAAGTATGTGGGGCCTTTTCCCATTGAGAGGATTGTAAATCCGGTGACTGTTCAACTGACTTTACCAAAGACTCTTCATCGTATTCATCTGGTTTTCCATGTCAGTTTGTTGAAACCCGAACATACCTGTACACTGAGACCGACCCAGTCTGATCCCCCCGTACCACTGTTGATTGAGGGTGAACAACATTTCAAGATTAAAGAAATTCTAGAATCTAGGAAATGGAGGGGTCGTACCCAATATCTTGTAGCTTGGAAACATTTTCCTCCGTCCTATGCTGAGTGGGTTAATGAGAAAGACATTAGGGCTCCTGAACTGCTTAAGAATTTTTATGCCAAATACCCTGATAACCCATAGAGATGTATGCCAATGTTAACATATGATTATTTTTTATTACAGGGACTAATGTCCTTCTTCTAGGGGGTCCGAATGTCAGCCTCAAGATATCTTCCTAATAAGTATATTCTGTCTTCTAACTATTGCATATCTGCTGCTATGCTGATTTACTTCTTTCTGCTGTCATGAAATGGTGGGAAGGGGGAATCTTGGAGGGGAAGAAGGCAGGAGGTGTTTTGCATTCCTTTGCTGGGTTAGCAAGGGGAGGGGGGATTCTTTTCTTTAACTTTCCATTTCTTCGCTAGCCTCTGTCCCTTTTTGCGCAGCTGCGAACTTTTATCAAAATATGTCAAGGTCAACTGACAGTAGCCTCATCACCACCTGGAGATGACCACATGATCCTATTCAGAAGTTTTAATTGGAAGAATCATTTGAACTTTGGGGGGTGGGAGCAATTCTATTCCTTTGTATATGTGTTCTACCTGCCAATTTCTTAGTTTCGGAATTGGCTCTGTCGTTTCCACTTTATTTCCCAGTAAAAGGATGACTTTGCTCTACACCATGGAGTCTGAGTATTTCTTTCTTGGGATTTAGAGGGAGCACAGATGGACATGCTGTAGAAATAACTGGGCAGTAGTGCGGACTGATGGTAGTTTCTGACAAGGGATAAAATGGGCCATCTTGGTAAGCAAATTGACCACCACGAGTACCATCGTATAACCCGACGAGGAGGGCAAGTGTGTTAAAAAGTCCATGGAGATTGCCCTCCATGGTCTGCCTGTAGTCGGCAGTGGTTGAAGGAGTCCAGGAGGCACACCTGATGCTGCTTTCGCTTGTCGACACGGAACACAAGAAGCGACGTAGCAAAATACGTCATGTCGGACTCGAGGCCACCAAAAAGTCCGTGTGACCAAGTGAAGAGTTTTAAAGAAGCCAAAATGGCCAGCAGCTGGGTTGTCATGACATTGAGTCATGATGAGGGCTCTAAGCGTCCTGGTGGGTACGTACAATAGGCCCCGATGTTGTAGCAAGCCCTCCTCCAGAGTCCATGGGGAGTCAGTTCCAATTTCCCCCATTCTTTGCTGTGACCAAGCATCTAATCGCTGCGCCTCTCTTACTCAAGCCCTCAAATCCACCTGATCCTGAATAACGGCCAAAGATTCCAGTGGCAGCACCGTACGTGGAGGAAGAGGGTCCTCGGGACCAATGTACTCGGGTTTATGAGACAGGGCATCCGCTGTCCGATTTTGTCCACTGGGAATGTATGTGACTGAAAAGTTAAACCTAGCGAAGAACAACGATCACCGGATCTGTCATTGGTTCAACTTCTTGGCAGTGGACAAATGTTCTAGGTTACGGTGATCCGTCCAAACCTCCACCTTATGCTGAGCCCCTTCCAGATGATGTTGCCAGGTCTCAAACGCAGCCTTGATGGCCAGCAACTCCTTCTCCCAAATGGTATAATTGTGCTCAGAAGTTGTGAGCTTCCTTGAATAATATGCGCATGGGAAAAGAGGTGCGCCATCCATTGAGGCTTGTAACAACACCGCCCCAATAGCTACGTTAGAGGCATCTGTCTTGACCACAAATGGATGATTCGGATCAGGATGCCTCAATATAGGTTCAGCAACGAAGGCTTTCTTTAGAGCCTCAAAAGCCTGTTGCTGCGGGGGGCCCCACTGGAATGGGACCTTCTTGCGAAGGAGCTGGGTGATGGGATCCGTCAGCTTGGCAAAGTCCGGGATAAAGGTCCTGTAGTAATTAGCGAAACCCAGGAGATGTTGCACGTCCTTTACTCGACGAGGGGGTTCCCAACTACACAAGGCCTCTACTTTCCTCGGGTCCATGGCAATGCCTTTGGGAGAGATGATATGCCCCAAGAACTCTATGGAAGTCTGGAAAAAGAGGCATTTCTCCAGTTTCGCATAGAGTTTATGCTCCCAAAGATGTTGTAATACCTGACGGACTTGATGAAGGTGGCTATCCCTGGACCGAGAGTAGATCAAAATGTTGTTCAGGTACACTACCACGAACCGATCAAGCATGTCCTGTAAAATGTCATTCATTAAATGCTGGAAAACCGCGGGGGCATTGGTCAACCCAAACGGCATTACAGTGTATTCAAAATGTCCGTATCGGGTGCCAAACGCCGTCTTCCACTCGTCCCCCTTGCGCATCCTCACCAGGTTGTAGGCCCCTCGAAGATCGAGCTTGGTGAAAATAGTGGCCTCCCGCAACCGCTCCATCAACTCCGGAATGAGCGGCAAGAGATAACTATTTCTCACCGTGATGGCGTTCAACCAGCGGTAGACACAGCAAAACGTAACTCCCGCATCTTCTTTTTCACAAAAAGGACGGGAGCAGAAAGAGGAGACGATGATGGTTTGATAAATCCCCGGGCCAAGTTCTTATCCAGAAAATCCCGAAGAGCAGCCAATTCGGGCTCAGACATGGAATATAGATGACCCTTGGGCAATGGGGCATCAGGTAGAAGGTCCACAGGACAGTCATATGCTCGATGCGGTGGTAACTGATCTGCCTCCTTCTCGCTGAAAACGTCGGAGAAGTCCGATAGCTCCGGTGGTATGGAAACAGCAGGGGTGGCGATGTCCTGGCTAGCGCAGGTATGTCTCAGATGATCCACACACTGGAGACTTGGGAAAGAAATGGCATTCTGCGCCCAAGCCACCAGAGGATTGTGCAACTGTAGCCAGGCCATGCCAAGAACCAAGGGGAGATGGAGGTCAGAGGTGATATAGAAGCTGATCGCCTCCTTGTGGTCCCCTATAACCATACGCAATGGCTGGGTGGCAAAACGAATGGGCCCAGACCTAAGCTCACGCCCATCAACGGTTTCCACCCTGATGGGTGGTTCCACGGCTACCAATGGGACATCAAAGTGCGTTGCAAAGGCCCAGTCCATAAAACTAGTAGTAGCCCCGAGTCCACCAACGCAACTGCAGGAATCCCCTCCTTCCGGGACTGTAGGAAAACCTGTGTGTCCAAAAGTAAATGCCAGGGAGGGCCAGAGTTTACCTCAGCTACTTGGGGTGGTGGTGTGAGACGTGCCTGACCTAGGGTTTCCCCGAGGTTGGGCCTACCCCGTTTCCCACGGGCCAGGAGTAGATTCTGGCACTGGTCTTCGTGTCCCCCTCCGTTTACAAGAACTGGCAAAATGTCCCGGTCCCCCACAATAAAGGCACAAGCCTTCCTGGAACCTTCATGAGCGTTCTTGCGCCGTCAACCGAGGGCGGAGTGCACCCAACTCCATCGGCTCCTCGGTCCTGGTCGTTGTATTATAGGATACCAATGGCGCGGGTTGTACTGGATGTTGCGACCGTGAGTGGGTGGGCGGTTCCATAACTGGGCATTTGATCTTGCGCTGTTGTAGCCGGGCTTCAATGCACAAGCATTGTACCACCAGCGCATCCAGGTTTAAGGCCCACTCCGCATGCACCAACTCATCTTGGACTTCGTCTGCCAAGCCCTCCTGAAAAGCATCCATGTGGGCTGACTCATTCCAAGTAGAGTCCATGCAGAGCAGACGAAACTCTGCAATATATTCTTGCAAAGGACGTTTCCCCTGACGAATGTCCCTCAAACGTCTAGCCACAGTTTGACTCTTTATAGGATTTTCATACATAACACGTAATTGTTGCTGGAAACCCTGGTAGTCATTTAGTAAAGGGCTATCTTGTGCCAGCAGAGGAGTAGCCCATTTAGCAGCCGGACCTGACAAAAGGCTGATAATAAACCCCACCCTAGCCCGGTCATCCAGAAAATCTTCAGGCCGTAAGGACATGAATAGTTGACACTGTCCCATAAACGCCGGGAACACATCAGTCTGTCCCGAGAATTTATTCGGCACAGATATTGGGCATTTCTTAAGGGGAGGAGCTGGGGGAGCAACTGGAGCCTGTAATTGCATTACATGATTAACCAGCTGAGTTACCTGATGTTGTAAGACCTGGTTATTCTGTAAAAGTTGGTCAATTTGTTGCTGCTGCTGCTCTACCAGTTGCTTTAGTTGTGTTGGGTCCATCTTGGTTATAAGATGGATTAGCAGGTTGGAAGCAAAAATGTTCTGTCTCACCTGTATCCACAGGTGAGAATCCAAAGTTCCAAAGTTCAATTATTCAAGCAAACAAAACCAGACCCAAAAGAGTTAACTGCTTCTGTTTTCACAGTCCTTGGCAGTCTTCCTGGAATCTGTCTGGCAAGTCTGAACTGTCATAAATCACGACCCCGGAGCCAAAAGAGTCATACGCAATTATTTCACACCAAAATACACTTTGCTTCCAACAAGGATTATGAGCTAGTATGCTTCCTTATATCCCCTGAGGGGGCGTGTCAGTCTCACTAATTAATCACTGGCTTGACGCTTCTTTTCAAATTGTGATTGACATTTCAATCTTCTTCTAGTCCTAGCATCAAGCCAACATCCGTTAGTGTCGTCATCACTCGAAACCTCTGGCATGTTCTCCTGATTATCTGTTAACAGCTGAGGTGTAATCAGGGAGGGAGATTTAGGGGAGGGAGAGGACTCCGAAACCTCCAGTAAAGCAGGCTCATCTCTCAGAGCCAACTCCTCCTCTTCCTGACTCCCCTCTAAGTCACTTAATAATGCAGGCTCGAATCTCAATGCCAGATCTTCTTCATCACTCGAGCCTACATCTGCTGACTGACCAGGTTCAAGTCTCGGAGTCACAACATATATCTATATCTATATATCTATATATCTATATATCTATATATCTATATATCTATATATCTATATATCTATATATCTATATCTATCTATCTATCTATCTATCTATCTATCTATCTATCTATCTATCTATCTATCTATCTATCTATCTGTTTTCTTAAGTTTTCGCAGGTACTTACATGTATGGTATTCAGCTTTGTTCGGAGTATTTTCCACGTCATTATAGTTGTGCTTTTAAAGTTGTAGCAATGTTTTGCAGAATCTCATCTGCCATCATCAGGCTTCTGTATTGTCTGACTCACAGGCGAATACAATACAGAAACCTGATGATGGCAGATGAGATTCTGCAAACGCTGCTAAACTTTAAAAGCACAACTATAATGATGTGGAAAATACCCGAACAAAGCTGAATACCGTATGTATGTATGTATGTATGTATGTATGTATGTATATATATATGTATATATGTATATCTATCTATCTATCTATCTATCTATCTATCTATCTATCTATCTATCTATCTATCTATCTATCTTTGGTTATTCGGGTTTCTCCCGCGTAAATTGGAAGTATCTAGGCAACATTTCGATGAAGTCTCATTCATCATCTTCAGGCTTGTGTCTTTGGCTCTGTGCTTCTCAGAGTAGTGCAAGCTTGCAGCTGCTTCTTCCTTTTAACTGTTAGTGGGGGTGTGACTTGATTGGGTGGGGGCTTCGCTGTGTTCTGATTGGGTGGGGGGTGTTTTCATTGGCTGGGGGGTTGGCTGTGCTCTGATTGGCTGGGGGGTTGGCTGTGCTCTGATTGGCTGGGGGTGTGTTCTGTTCAGGTTGGGGCTTGGTTGTGCTCAGGTTAGTCTTAGTTGCTGGGGGATTTGAGCTGGTGAGCTGTGATCCTGCTGTTTGGCTTCGCTTTTGTGGTCGTGCCGCATCTTCATGGTGTGGCGTCAGTTCGCTTCATGTATGGGTCGGTGGGGTTTGAAGCAGGTAGTGATACAGCTGCGGTGCGGCTTCTGGTCCGTGGTCATGTCTCATCTTCTGTGTGGGTGTGAGTCTGCTTTCTACATGGAAGTGTGGTGGTAGCATCTTGTGTGGCCCTCGTGGGTGTGGGTCTGGTGTCATTCTTCATGTTAGATACTCGTCTGTTCATGAGGGTGGGTTTCCAAATGGCTGGTAGGCGGGAGGTGTCATCTCATTTATTCATGCTGTGTGGGCGTTTTTCTATCTCTATGGCTTCTCTAATTATTCTGTTGTTGAAGTGTTCGATTTTGGTGATAGTTCTGGTATTTTTAAAGTCAATCTCATGTCCTGTGGCTTTGAGGTGTTGGACCAGGGAAGAGGTCAGTTCTTCTTTTTTGATTGAGTTCTTGTGTTCTTCAATGCATGCACTTATTCTTCTGTTAGTTTGTCCGATGTATGTGGTGGGGCTGGCGGTGCAAGGGATTTTGTATACTCCTTGGTTTTCTAACTCGATTTTGTCTTTAGGGTTTCTTAGGATGGTGGATATTTTTCTGTTTGTGCAGAAAGCTGTTTTAATGTTGTGTTTTTGGAGGATCTTGCTGATTTTGTCTGTAGTGCCTTTTATATATGGGAGGAGGGCTTTGCCGTTCTCTTTGTTCTCTGTCTTGGATTTTGGTTGGGGTTTCTTTTTGGATTAGGTGGGTAATCTTCTTTCTTTGGAATCCATTGGCTGTTAGTACGTTAGTGAGAGTGTGTAGTTCGGTTTTTAGGTGTTGTTCGTTGGCTAAGCATTTTGTTCTGGAGATGAGTGTCTCGCCACGGAATTGATCTGTGCTGGGTGGTGGTGTGAGAGTGCGTGTAGATAGTGGTTTGTATGTGTTTTCTTCTGGTAGATGGTGTGTCCTAGGGAGCCATTGGATTTTTGTATACTAAGACATCTAGGAAGGGAAGTTGATCGTTAGCTTCTGTTTCCATGGTGAATTGTATTTTGGGGTGTAGGCTGTTGAGGTGTGTGAGGAAGTTGTTCAGTTTTTCTTTCCCGTGTGGCCAGATTATGAAGGTGTCATCTACTTATCTGAGCCAGAGTTTGGGTTTGTGATCATATTTTTCTAGAGCTTGTGTTTCAAAGTGTTCCATGTAGAGGTTTGTGATGACAGGTGAGAGGGGTGATCCCATGGGTGCTCCTTCTATTTGTTTGTATTTTTGTCTGTTGTAGGTGAAATATGTATTGGATAGGCAGTGGTTGGTCAGATCTAGGATGTGCTTGGGGGTTGTATTTGTTTTGAATGGCTGTCAAGACTTCTTTTATTGGCACTTGGGTGAAGAGGGATATGACATCGAAGCTCACTAGTAGGTCGCTGGGTTGTAAGTTTTGTTTCTTTATGATCTCGATGAACTGGAATGAGTTTCTTACGTGTGAGTTGATGGACTCTGCATAGGGCTGTAGTTGTTTGGCCAGAAATTTGGCTAGGTTTTGTAGAGGTGAGCCTATGGAGCTGACTATTGGTCTAAGTGGGGTTCCTTCTTTGTGTATCTTGGGGAGACCATAAAGCTTAGGGCATCTGGATGATTTCTCTCTGGGTATGATTCTTTGCTGGATTTCTTCACTGATGGGGGAGGCTTTTATTTTGGATCTGGTGGTTTTTTCTAGGTAGGTGGTGGGGTCTGTGTTTAAGGGTTTGTATGTGGGGTCTTAGAGTAGGTTGGTTAACTTGGTTTGGTAGTCAGATGTGTTCATAACCACTGTCGCGTTGCCCTTGTCTGCTGGTAGGATTATTATGCTGGTGTCTTCTTTCAGGTTAAGTAGTGCAGTTTGTTCTTCTCTGGATAAGTTGCTTTTGGGTGGTTTGCTAGTGCAGAGGATGTTGGTGATTTCGAGTCTGATTCTATTAGCATCATCAGGTTGGTTTTGGTCAGGCTGGTTTCAATTCCGCATATGATGGTTTCTGTGGGGATGTGTTTGGGAGTGACAGCAAAGTTGAATCCTTCAAAGGACATTGGTTTCGGCTTTGGTGAGGATCTTGTCTGAGATGTTGTGCACTGTTTGTTTCATGTGTGGCTGTGAGGGGGGGGAGTTTGTTTCTGGCGTTGTTGTAGTTTTCTGAGTTTGTTGGTGTGTGTCTGTCTTGAGGGTGGTCTGTGTTTCGGCTCTCAGACAGCGAGTTGTTTGATTTGTCCCAAAGTAAGGGTGAATCTTGTTGCTGAGTCTGAGGTGAAGTGTGAGGAGATCTTTGTTGATTTGGTCTAGGAGGAATCTTTTTGTGTGAAGTTCGTTTCTAATTAGGGCTAATTCTGTTCTTTTTAGATGCATTTGGTGGCTGCTGTGTTGGTGTGGAATTTCAATTGGAAGCTTGTGGGGATTAAATTTTGATCTTGGCAGTTGCATAGGAATGTGAGGTCACATAAAATGGAAGCTCTTTGGACTTCAAGTTTTTCATAAGTCGAAAATTTTTTATCTAAAGCTTTAACTATTTGCGTTATTAACTTATCATAGTTATCTTTTTTAATCGACGAACATCTAGCAGTCAACCAGATCCCTAAGTATTTTACTTTATTTACCACCTTCATACCTAATTTATTTGCTAGTTCTTCCTTCTGCTCCTTTGTACAGTTTTTTGTTAATATTTTTGTTTTTTCTTTATTAATTTTTAACCCTGCCACCTTTCCATATTCTTCTATTTCTCTTAGTAGTATAGGGCTCATTTCTAAGGGTTCTTCTAATATAAAGAAGAACAGTTGAGAGTAAAAACTTGAAAAGAGAACAATTGACACTTTAAAAGATTTAAGGAAAGGATTGAGGAAAGAAACCTTATAATTGCAATATTTGTCTGATAACTGTGATAAAGAAAAAAGGAAGAAATAAGATAACTAAGATTTATAAGTGGAACTAGGACTGTGTGAAGAAAAAGAATAAAGGAGCAAGAAGAAGAAGAAGCCAAAATAAAAAGGAGAAATGAAATGGTGGAAGTGACTGTGCAAATTTAAAGAGGACATTTTGAACTCGAACTAAGAACTGTAATAAGGTATTTATCAAAAAAAGGAGAAGGAGAAGGAGAAGGAGAAGGAGAAGGAGAAGGAGAAGGAGAAGGAGAAGGAGAAGGAGAAGGAGAAGAAGAAGAAGAAGAAGAAGAAGAAGAAGAAGAAGAAGAAGAAGAAGAAGAAGAAGAAGAAGAAGAAGAAGAAGAAGAAGAAGAAGAAGAAGAAGAAGAAGAAGAAGAAGATGATCCGTGGACATCATTAAACTAATCAATCATAGATGTAACTAAATAATATTGGTAAAACATAATCTTAATAGATATATATGTTAGAATATTGAGTTAAGAATACTGGTTAATAATTTTTGAATAACTGGACAATTGAAAGTGTGTTGTATAAATATAGAACTCAGACCTTCAGGTAATAATCATATAGTAAGAAATTGAGGTATTTTTATTCTGAGGTAAGCATATAATTAAGAACTTTAAAGAAATAGATCAATTGATATTTATATATAGATAAGAATTTAATTACTTTAATGAATTGGCTGCTTTAAATTAATTAATTAAGCATATAAGACTGTTGATTTTGTGAGTAAATATATCTGTATTTGATTAATATTGAATTCTCTTAAGTATTGTAATAGTTGAATAAGTTCAATAAGAAAAAATAGAAATAAGAGCTGATTGTGATTTTCCATAATAGAATTTTGGTAATTAATAATATAATAATATATGTATTAATATTACTATTGAACTGAAAAGGAGAGGAAAATAGTGCTCTACCAGGGATAGTTGATGGTAGATTGGAAAGAGTTGCTACAGATAGTTAAAATGGCGACAACATCGATTACAAATGTAAAATCAGGAAAGAAAACTACAACAACGTCTTCACCTATGAGGCAGAGTTCTATAGCTGCAATGCTATTGGCAGAAAAAACTAGTTCAGCTCAAAGCCTGCAGATAGTACAGGCAACGCTCACTATGATGCAGGAAATGATGGCAAAAACCCACGAATTGATAGCGAGGAACCATGAAGATATGAAAACAGAGATGAGAACTGAAATAGGACAAGTGAAAAATGAAATACAAAATTTGAATAGTAAGATTGGAAAGATGCAGGAAAAAGTGATAAAAAATGAACAGAAATTAAATTTAGTAGAGGCAAGAACGTGGTGGAGAAGAAATGCACTGCACACTGCAACATGCGCCGGAGCCCGACAATGATGTCGGGCGGTGGGAGGAACTGCTATTTACCTTGATGATGTCCCAGCCACCCCTATGGAGATACTAGGATGATGTCATAAGGAGGTGACAGGGAGATTGCAGCTGCTGGTCATGCTGACTATGGAGAGACTAAGATGATGTCATCAAGAGGTGACAAGGAGATTGCAGCAAGCTGGGAATGGGTGGCAGCTACTGAATCTGGGACTGAAGGAGTGGTGGATGATGTTTGGAGGAGAATGGCCATGGTGATGTGTAATCTGGGCACAATCATGGGATAATAAGGAAGGATAGTAAGCACACAGGTGAAGGGAGCTGCAGATAGCCGGATGTTAGTATAACAAAGGACCGGATGTTAGGCAGATTAGATGAGTGGGAGGGGGAAAAACTAGGGTATTTAAAGCGCTGAGAGGCAGTGGTTCTCAGTGCTGGCTTTATTTGGAAAAGTTCTTACTCACTGTTGCATTGTTCTGGTTGCTGGAACAAAGCGAAGATTATGCCAAACTGTGAGTCCTGGCTGCTTTTTCCAGGTGGGAGACCAAGAAACCAAAGGCAGCTGAGACCTGGGCTTTCTAGCCTTTGATTGTCTCTTTCTTCTAATTGCTTTTGGAATATGCACCCACGCATTGCTTCCAAACATCCTTAAATGTACCAGAGATGGTTTTCTCCCATATAGCACTGCATTAATGGAGGAACTCGACAACCTATTAATTAAACAATTAGCAGTCAACATGGCTTCACCCCAATATGACCTGCTCAGACCAGAATCCTCTAGTAGTCTTACCTCCACTTACAAACCAAGAGTCCTTCGTGGTTTGTAAGACTCCATTCTGTCTCTCAGCAACACCATTCTCAGCTGCTGGGTAAGGATTTGTACATCTCTGTTTTATTCATAACTGTCCCAACCACTGTTGAAAACTTGCTGGCATGAATTCTGAACCTCTGTCAGTTTGCAGCGGACATACCTGTTATTTATTTATACCTTCTTGCTACAAAGCTTACCCATTGCTTAAATTTCTGTAGCACCTCTATTTTACTCTTTAGTAAATAGCAGAACCCAAACCTGTCTGTTGCCATGTTTACTCACTTATTGACTTTGTTAACCATGTCTCTGCCAGTTAATGAATATACTCTGACAGACTAGAGGTGACAGGAGAGCAGTATTCCAGAATTTGAGAGGTTTCCACAAGGAGGAGGGGGTTGTCTTATTTACCAAAGCATTTGTAGGCAGGACAAGAAACAATGGGTGGAAACTAATCAAGGAGAGAAGCAACCTGGAATTAAGGAGAAACTTCTTAACAATAAGGACAATTAACCAGTGGAACAGCTAGCTGTCAGAAGTTGTAGATGCTTCATAACTGGAGGTTTTTAAGAAGAGACTGGACAGTCACTTGTCTGAAATGGCATAGGGTCTCCTGCTTGAGCAGGGGGTTGGACTGGAAGACTTCCACAGTCCCTTCTATCTCTATTCTGATTGAGTAAAGTATAACAGGCTTTTGGAAAATAATAATATTTCTCAGGAATTTGATAATGTATATTTTTATTTGGTGGAAATACATGAGCAGGAAAAAAAGAAAATACCATACATACTTCCCTTCACCATCCATTCCACATGCAAGCAATCTCCCCTGACCTTCTAGTAGACCCACTGAGAATGAAGTGCAGGATGAAACTGACAAAGTACTTAAATCAAGAAAGCAAGCCCCTAGACATTTAAAATTTCTTACATACACAAAACAGGCAAAACAAAAGCAGAAAATCAAACATCTTGATAAAGATTGTGAAAGGTATCACCTCTTCTCTGCTGAATTTTACGCATCACCTAGAATGAACACTCCAGTCAACACATCTGCATATCTTTCAAACACCAAAACTTTACTATAAATACTAGTATATTTAGCCTTTTTTTGCCTGTGACCATCTTCAAGAGCTGTGTCATACATTACACTGTCAAAAAAACATCCTCACTTCAAGCAGTTTTCTAGTGTGCTTCTTTGTGACCCAACTGGGACTTGAAACCAGAAATTTCTTCTGATAATTGGCAACCATGATGGGACTCTGATATTAAGCTGGCCAGTGCATGCAAACCAGGTAAAACTTCACTCAGCTGGATGGTATTGTCCTAAAACTCTGCCCCTTTTGGCACAGGTAGTAAATGACGTCTTGAACTTAGTTGATAAGTATCTCAAAAAAAAAAAAATGTCTTCTGCCCAACAACTAACCATGTGTGTATGTCTCTCTTTTTTTTTATTCTTCCTGCTGATGACCAGGACCTGTATCCCATGTCATTCTCAGCCATACCAAAACCATGAATCAAGTCATGACTGGGAGATCTTGGAAAGCAAGGTAGATTGACAGGGTTGCACAGGTCATTGAGGCTGCAAGAAATTTAATAAATGAGCTCCCATCCAAGCAATTGCTGGTCTAGTCATTGATTAAATCCAAAAAAAGTAGGGGTACCTATACTCCATTTAGGGAGTTTTCCTCTGAGTGCTCAGTTATTGAAAATTGAAGGTGTGAAGGAAGCGACCATACTGCTCCAAAAAGAGCATTTGAAACCCAAGTTGGATAAAGGTAGGGAAGCTGCTTATTCTGTTTAGGTAGTCTTCCTAGGTGTGTGCAACAACCCAAAGAAACAGGGACACGTCAGGTAGGGGGGAAATGAAAAATTCCATATCAGAAGTTTTGCAGCTGGTCTTTTGGGAATGTTACTTGATGCATAGGATGGCAAAAAACTTCCTATCCATCCAGGCATGAAAAGGGATCATGCCCAGCAAATATGTAAGGAATTGATAAAACTCAGGGACAAAGTTGGTAACCTAATCTGATGTAACAAATGTACTTTTGACTAGAATACTAAAGACCTTACGGCAAAAATTAACCTCCTCATCTCCCATATTGGAATTGCAGAGCAGAACTTTATGACCCAGCAACCACAACTCCTAGAAAGGACCCCACTACACTGCTACCTCTTGCCCTGGTGGTATGGACTGCAGACTAGTCAACACAAACAGAACCCTGTCCATTTGGAACCAAATGACCCAGACGGGGAAACAAGAGGCAAAATCATGGCACCTTCTTCAAAAACCTATGCCCAGCTCACCCTAAGGACAATTTAAACATGTCTTCACTCACACTCTTCTCACCATTCGATCTAGTAATCTGAAAGAAGCATATCCTTTTTTCCCAACTGGACCCTCATGCAGTCATTGGGACTCTACAATCTATAACAGAGAGTTGTAACCATTCTTGGGATATATGTTACAGCTTTTCAAGAAGTATAAGCTTCTGAAATTGTTTAAAAAGACCACAAACTGGTCTTGTTATGAACACCTAAATATGCACAATAAAAAAAGATCAGAATATCCTAGCACCAGTTGGCAAGTGATATCAGGAGTCACTTCCAAACTATAGAATCTAATTTATCATTATTGAAAATTCCTGAGTTGTGATGAATTGCCAACTTTGTACGTGACCAGAGAAAGAAATTGAAGAAGGAAGATTGGGACAGGAAAGGGGAAAAGGAGAAGAGACAGTAGGAACAGAAGAGAAGAATAGAGAGGCAAGACCTGAGGTTGTTCAACAATCCATAGTCTTAACACAACCATGCTATTCTACCAATTAATAAGAAACAAGCTTACTAAAAGCTTACTAACCAGCTATACCAATATTTCCAGTAAATTTCAAAATTTTGCAGAGAAACATCAATTATCATTTTCTGACATATCATTAAACAAGTTTAAAAATAGCACACTGTTAAAACAATTTCTGAAAGTTTGATTGCAGAATAATTCGGAAACTGCTGCATTATTCTTTCCACATTCTTGTTACCTATGCCTTAAAATATAGGATATTTCAAAAATGTGTTGCAGTCAAACCTTGAAAATATCCATCTACAGCTTGACAGGTTTGATATCTCTAAAGAACTGATAGCCTCTTCTATATTTATTCCATTTTGCAAAAAAAAAAAAAAAAAAGTAAATCAGGCAACAAGGATTATGATCTTTCTTCATGATAATTGATAGATCAATATTTTTTCAAATTAAATTATCATACAGTTTGAATTGAATCAGCTTAATTTCAGATCACAGCCTTTAAACAAATCATATCATCTTTGAATATCAAATTTCCAATGTGAACCAAATAGGCACTGATCACACAAGCAACAACTCAATTACCATATGGGGAAATTGAATAATATGGGGTAGGAAAGGGATATTAAATTTACATTGGGGAATACGAATAATTCTCAATTAATTTTGAGAGCTGATGATATTACTGTAAAATCACTTCTATCAGTGAAATACATACATACATACATACATACATATAAACTCTTCCTTAGTGAGTGCTTTATTGAGTCAGTTTCACAAGTCAGCTAGGGCAATAACCATGATAACATGTACTCTATCTGTCTCTTTTTGATGATTCTCCTAGAAATCTTAAAAGAAATTTTAAAAGACAAGTGAGATAGGTAGGTCAAAGGCATGATTATTCAAGTAATGATACTAATGAGGGATTTCAGTATCAGCATGAACTGACTGCATAAAGGGTTATTAAATATTTTCTTGTACTGCTCATCAGAGTTTTCAAAATAATTCAAAATATTTTAGTCATATTTTGTTATTTTGGTAATTTAGAAAAACATCATGCTTTATCTAATCTTAACATATCCACCTCCTCACTAAAATGAAACAATTTCTCAAATATTGTAATACTTTAAAATATTCCCTTTGATCACACCATCATTTAATCTTCCTCCATAGGATCACCTTTTGCTCTTAGGTATTCATAACTCTCTAAAATGCTCCAAGAAAATTTCCATATCCGACATTTTGTTCTCCAAGCCAAACAATATGTAATCGATTCTCTCTATTTTCCTTTAGCCCTTTACCAGTCCTTTAATCATTACAGATGTCTGAAGCTTCTCCAACTTTCTGTCAGATTAAACCACATACAATGAAATGGTAAGTATCACAATAATTTTACATTTTAAATTCCAGAGCCTCAGCGGTTATTGGAGTTATTCTGCTTCAGTTTTTCATAGTAGAACAACAGAGACTGGAAAGTTTCATTGTGTGACAAAGGTGGAGATCAACTGGAAATTTGTGCAGGCAGTAACGCTGATTTTGTCTTTCTAGATAGGTACTGTGACAGTGGTCTGCCAAACAATTGGAATCCCATTTTCTACTATGTACTTGTTAACCTGTTTAACTTGAAAGTATGTTATATTCAGGGATGGGATGCTGCTGGTATAACAACCAGTTCGGTGATCGCGCGTGCACGTGCGCTTCGTGCGTGCACACACGCACACACATGAACAGCAATGCAAAAATCCTTATCTGCTATGTTACTTCGGGGGAGTAACACAACTGAGGCATGGCAATCCGCTCCTCTGCACCAATTAGCTGGAACAATAAAGGTCAGTATAGCACAGATACAGTACATCGCAGGTACAGTACATCGCAGGTACAGGGCAACACAGATACAGGGCAGCACAGGTATAGGGCAATACAGTGCAGGGGTGGGCAGGTGGGCGGGCCCACATGATCCTCAGAAAGAACCGGTTCGCTCCCAACTGATCTTCAGAACTAGGGATTCCATCAAACCAGTCTGAACTGGCAGAATCTCACCCCTGGTTATATTCAAATAGATAAACAGGTACCCATTTTGTGTGGGTAGGGAGGAATGGTTCTTTGAGCAACAGTATGAATTTGACTGATGCTAGACCAAATGCAACATCCAAATGTGAGGTGACATTAGTGGTGTTCCATATTCAGAGACTTGAAAGCCCGCATTCCCATTGGTCCATTGCAACCGCTACCTGATTGGACAGCCAGGGCAGTTATGATTGGCTCGCTAAGAGTCTGCCGCGATTGGTCGAAACCAAGTGCGGGAGACTATAGCAGCGTCATTGGTCGCCAAACCGCAGCCAGCTCTATAAAAGAGCTGCCGCGGCTACTAGTTTTTCAGACTTATTCCTGCTGATAAATAAAGAGCTGTTGTTACTGAACTGAAGTCTCTCGTCTTTATGAGCCCGACCTTCTGAACTTAACACTGGCGACGAAGGTGGGATAAAGAAGACAACGAGACAACCCAGCACGTGGCAAATGGCGCGAAAATGACCATCAAGATGGCCAGCAACGCCACGCCACCCGCTCCCTTTAATCCGGCCACTGAGGACTGGGAATCCTACATCGATCATTTTCAAATGTTCTTAGAGTGCAGCAACCTGAAGGACACCAACGGAAACCGGAAGTGGGCCGTATTTTTAACACACTGCGGGCCCGCTGTATTTAAAATGGCCAAGGCTTTGGCGAAACCGGCAGACATCAAGGCGATGGACTGGGACGACCTTGCACCCATCCTCCGAAACCACTACGCTCCAGCCGTGCCCACCCTCATTCGCCGGCACAACTTTTATTGAAGAGACCAGCGCGAGGGCGAGAGCATCAGCGAATTCGTGGCTGATTTAAGGGACCTAGGAGGATTGTGTGGATTCACTGACCTAGAAGAGGCAATGCGAGACCGGGTCGTCCTCGGCCTAAAAGACCCCACACTACAAAGCAAGCTGATGGCAAAAGGCAGTATCTCCCTCGCCGACACCATAGCTGAGGCAACTGCAGCAGAAGCCACCTGCAAATCAGCGGCTTGTATGCGGTGAGCAAATACAACCGACCGACATCCTGCCAGTGAGACGGCCGCGACACCAGAGAAACACACTGCCTCCACCCACCACAGCAACATCGAATCCCCCTCTGACAGCGACTACGAGGAGGAAGAAATTCACCAGCTCCAATCGGAATGCGATCGAGGAGACCAACGGGGTCGTAAGTTGGGGTTCCAATGCGCCGGATGTGGAGGCGATCACCCTGAATGTCGTTTTCTTGACGCCGTTTGTCGGCATTGCGAGAAGCAGGGGCATATCGCAAAGGTTTGCTGAAACAAATGCAACCACAGCCCCCGGCGCTGAGGCGGCAGCCCTAGACGACGAGACGGCACCCCCCAAGGCATCGGGATCGCCAGACTGACAGCCGATGGAGCCGAGATGGCCAGACCAAGCGATTCAACGAAGCACCGCGAAAAGAAGAGACCCATCAAACGGTTGTCATCGGCCATTCTTCTACCATAGACGCCCGAAAAGTACGCATAACTGTAAACATTGAAAACCAACCATGCTCCATGGAAGTAGACTCTGGATCCTACCTCTCCATGGTCTCCTGGCACACCATCAAGCGCCTAATACCCAGCATACGCCGACACGAACTAAGTGACCAAAAGCTGATCCTCAGAGACTACCAAGGGAACCGCATTCCCGTTACCAGCATCGGGCATTTCAAAGTCACATTCAAAGACCGCACCAACATCCTGCCACTCACCATCGTGGACAAAGATCGTCCCAGCCTGCTTGGACTACAATGGTTCGAGCCGCTAGGGATAGAGGTGGCCGGCATCCACCACACTAACGAAGAAGACTGGGAGGCGGCCCTTGCACGAGATTTCCAAGAGGTCTTTGACAACACCTTAGGCAAGTACAAGGGGTCCCCAATCTCTTTCAACCTTAACCCAGATGTCGCCCCGATCCGCCTCAAACCACGGCAAGTGCCATTTGCACTCAAGCCCAAAATAGACGAGCAACTAAATAAGCTCATCACCCAAGGGGTATTGGAGCCTATCGATCATGCCCATTGAGAAACGCCTATAGTCACCCCCATCAAACCAGATGGCTCCATAAGAATCTGTGGTGACTATAAGGCTACCCTCAACCATGCCCTGCAGCAAAGCGCCTACCCCGTGCCAGTAGTCCAACACCTCCTACACTCACTGGGGGGAGGCCGGGTCTTCGCAAAGCTCAACCTGGCACAAGCCTATCAACAGCTACCAGTCGATGCTGAAACCACTGAGGCACAGACGATTGTAACACACAGGGGGGCATTTAAATTCAACCGCCTCCAATTCGGCATCAGCGTAGCACCCGGGGTCTTTCAAAGCCTCATGGAAAGAATGCTGCAAGGCATCAAGGGAGTAGTGCCATATTTTTATGATGTGTTAGTGGCAGCTACCAATAAGAAACAACTAGAAAAACACCTAAGGGCAGTGCTCCAAAAATTTAAAGACTCTGGCTTGAAAGTTAAAAAAGAGAAATGCCAGCTGTGCACTGAGACGGTTGAGTTCTTGGGATATCTCCTTGACAAACATGGAATTCACCCCACAGAGAAAAAACTTAAAGCCATCAAGGAAGCCCCCAGACTGAAAAACAAAGCGGAGCTTCAGGCATTTTTAGGACTCATTAATTTTTATAATGTTTTCCTACCCCAAAAGGCGACCGTGGCGGAACCATTGCATAGACTATTGGACAAAACTGCCTCCTGGACTTAGAGAAAACGGGAGGAAAACGCCTTTCAACAAATAAAAAACCTCTTAACTTCCAACGCAGTCCTCATCCAGTAGAGTGAAACTCTACCACTAATGATGACATGCAATGCATCACCTTTCGGAGTGGGGGCAATCCTCAGTCATACCCTACCAGATGGCAAAGAGGCACCCATTGCCTTCTTTTCAAGAACCCTGTCTAAGCCGGAAAGAAACTACAGTCAGCTGGACAAGGAAGCCCTAGCAATCATCTCCGGAGTGAAAAGGTTCCACAAATATGTTTACGGTAGGACCTTTTCAATCATTACTGACCATAAACCCCTTCTAGACATATTGGCGGGCAACAAGGCCACCCCCAACATCCTATCACCTCGCATGACGAGGTGGTCTGAATTCTTGGCCGCTTATAATTACCAGCTCACCCACCGCCCCAGCAAGGACATTTTGCACGCCGATGCCTTAAGCCGCTCACCCCTTCCGGACATGCTAGATGATCCAGCACCCTCCACACAAGTCCTCCAAATAGAGACTCTACCCAGCCCACTCCTCACCGTGCCAAACATTGCCCGCGAGACGAAAAAACATACGTGGCTGGCGCAAGTCTTGAGCTGGGTAGAACGGGGTTGGCCGGAAAATGACAAAGACGAATGTTTTAAAGCTTTCAGGAACCGGCGGACTGAACTTTTTACTCAAAAAGGATGCATACTGTGGGGAGATTGGGTGGTGATACCAGAAACATTGCAAACTGCTGTTTTAGACATGCTGCATGAAGGGCACCCGGGCATCGTTCGGATGAAAGCCCTGGCAAGAAGTTACGCTTGGTGGCCAGGGATAGACAGGCAGATCGAAACATGGGTGGGCGCATGCAACAGTTGTCAACAAACGCAATCCACACACACCCCGCAGCACCCCCCCTGGAATGGGAAACACCCAGAGGTCCCTGGTTGCGAATCCACCTCGATTTCACCGGCCCCACTCAGGGACACACCTTTCTGATAACCATCGATGCCTATTCTAATTGGCTGGAGGTCTGCACCATGAAAAAAACAACTACCGAAGCTGTCATAACAAAACTTAACAAACTCTTTCCCACACACGGGTTGCCAGATGTGATAGTGTCTGACAATGGGCCTCAGTTCACGGCACTGGCATTCGAACAATACCTGGCTGCCCGTGGCATCAGACATGCTTTAACTTCGCCCGCTCACCCGGCGGCGAACGGGCGGGCAGAACAAATGGTTCAGTTTACCAAAAAAAAACATTCAGAAAATAGAAGACGGCAACATCCAAGAGAAAATTAATAAAATGCTGCTGATACAACATATCACGCCAAACACAACCACCAACAAATGCCCAGCAGAACTACTCATGGGCAGAAGACTCCGTTCACCACTAGACCATTTGCATCCCACATATAACCCGGAGAAACCCCCAGGCTCCACTAGCCGACACCGCGCATTCAACGTTGGCGATACCATCTTCGTGAAAAGCTTCACCGGAGACCCCCTCTGGGTACCCGCCCACATCACCCAAATCACTGCCCCCCGGTCATACCATCTAGAAACAACCGATGGACGGAGCTGGAAGCGCCACATCGACCAGCTCCAGTCAAGACTAGCTAGCTTGGACTTTAATAAAGAAATCAGAGCAGGGGGGGAAACCCCAAACATTGAAAAAGGGAAAAATCCAACGCAAGCAGAACACCCCCCCCAAATGAAAACCAAACAATAAACCAACCATACTCACCTGAAAACACAGAGCCGTTACGGACGGGTGCTTCATCTGGAAGGAGCAGCCGGACAAGCTCAACCAGCCCAGAAAATCCAGGAGGGAACAGCAGAGCGAACGACTCGACCAACCCGGGCGAACCAGGTGGGAGTCGCAGCTATAGGCCCGGCTCACTCTTCCAGGCGGTTCCATTGAGAGGTTTGAGAGCAACGTGGAGCCTGTCCGAACCTGCCGACGACCAAAGACTAACTGAAACGCACAGGTCAAGTAGGCAGGTACGGAGACCCACCTACCTACGTGACTACGTCACCCCGCCCCTTGGACGATACCAAGAGGGGAGGGGTGTTCCATATTGAGAGACTTGAAAGCCTGCATTCCCATTGGTCCATTGCAACCGCTACCTGATTGGACAGCCAAGGCAGTTATGATTGGCTCGCTAAGAGTCTGCCGCGATTGGTCGAAACCAAGCGCGGGAAACTTAAACCAGTGTCATTGGCCGCCAAGCCGCGGCCAGCTCTATAAAAGAGCTGCCTCGGCTACTAGTTTTTCAGACTTGTTCCTGATGATAAATAAAGAGCTGTTGTTACTGAACTGAAGTCTCTCGTCTTTATGAGCTCGACCTTCCAAACTTAACAAGTGGTGGGAAAAGTCCCAGATTGTCTGCAGAATGTCATTAAGCTTCTGAGTGTGGAACTACTGTAGTTTGCCCCCATACTCTGGATAATGTGCAAGTGCTATCCTACCCAGACTTAGATATATTAAATTCCTAGTCCCTAAAGTCCCATATATTCATAGCCACTCAGTTTTACCAGGGTTCAGCCAAAGTCTGTTGTCTCACATCCAGATCCCCATAGCACTATGAAAAGACAGCAACAGCAACACTTGTGACCTGGCATGGCAATATAAAGTTGAGTATCATCAATGTTCTGAGGGTATTTCCTCCCATGGTGATGGATGGGAATAAGCTGTTAACAATCCTTATATGGTTTGTTTTTTGTTTCTGCTGATGGAACAATTGGTTAGCATGAGTTTGCTTTCAATAAACTTGGTTTTCTTATTTTTTCATAATTTCTTCTGCTCATGAACATATCCAGGAAGAATAGTATAGGATTTTCATATTATTTTATACATTTTGTTTCTTTAAAAATATATTATTTTATATGCATACTTTAATTGTCCCTTCTTTATTATGACAAAGGGGTTTTTACATCTTGGATTATATGTGTGAAAATGCTATGGTTCTAGATGTTGCATCACATTGCCAGTTATGAATTCTGACAGTAGTTATTTGATTGATTGAATTGCTTGAATATTTTATTTAGCCAAATATTTTAAACATACAAGAATTAGACACACAATCACACAATGATTAGACACATCTCCAGAATTGGATTCAATGGAAATTACTCTGATTTGTTGGTAAATTGTCCATTGAGCTTAAAGTAAATAATAAGACAAAGGACAATGGTCTGGAGATTCATCCTTAGTGTATTCTGATTAGTGTGTAATGCAATCATGCTGTAGTGGATTTGTTTGTTAGTCCTGGATCTGCTATATGGGTATGAAAATTGCTATGACATTAAATGAAACCACAATTTCACTCTCTGTTATTCTTAGATTTTTGATTTTCTGGAAGCATTGTAGTGGTGAATTGATAAAGAGTATTTGCTCCCATATATTGGAGCATGTTTGGTGAGTTTCTTGTGTATGTTGTATGTTGGAATCCCTGGTATTGATACAATTGGATGAAGTAGTATGTTGGGCTTCTGTATTTTTGAGCATGCATATACAGTAAATGTGGGTGGACTGTTCATCTTCTACCTTCTTTAGTGGTTTGTCCTTCCTTGGTCAGATCATTGAAGCTTTTCCTCATCTGGTTGATCCATATTGATTTATTATTTATGTGATTTTCTTGGTTCCCCAATAATTCTTTGGTTTTCTTATGTATTTGTTTTATTAATTTATTTTTCACATTTCTGAATCACTCATTTCCCTCAAAGAGGGAGGTAAATAAATAAAATTTTAATTTGTCTTAAAGATGTGATTTTGATGGTGGTTGTCAACATCTTTATATGTTCTGGACTCATTATTTTTATTAATTAATATATTATTTTAATTAATTAAATTAAATTAAATTAATTTTAATTTAATTTTAATTAATTAATACATGATTTGTATCAATTGTTTCTTGAAGATGTCAATGATGTACTGGTATTTATGAACTCTAAGATGAACACCTAGTAAATAAATTTTTTTTTATTGCTTTGTTTCCATCCAACTGCTCATCACTAGTCACTTACTGTTTTTCTCACTTCAACTTTTATTATTAATAGAAGTGAAGGCTTAAAGTGTGCCAAGTTGGGTGGATACTTTAATGTTCTCTCAATGTGCGGACAAATATATATTTAACAGATTCTGCAAAATGATCTAACATTCTTCATGGAACTGGAAAACAAGAATACCATGTGTTTTGCAGCTGTACAGGACCATTTCTTTTTACAGATCTTTTTTCCTTAGAAAATTGTATTGTGTCATTGTCTCCTGTGATTCCCTTGTAAACTCTGCTTCTGGATATCCAGAAGGCTGTCATGTTTCCCTCAGGAGGCAAAAGAGATTTAATTGCATCAGAAAAGATTATAACATAATTTAAAATACAGAAAGGGAATAGTAGTTTCTGAAGGATACCTTTTTCTCATTTGTGGCCAAAATACATGATATAAGAATAATTTTTAAAAAGTGACAGAAGTGGCAAGAAAAGGGTCATTTCTACATCATTGTGTGCAGAAAGTAGATGCAGTTGAGTATTGAATTGGTGAGTGAGTACAATCTAGACTAGATTCCAATGTAGCTGTTTTTGTATACATTAAAAAGCTTCAAGTTCCAAGAATAAAAGTACTTCAGTTTTAATAGTGGGTCTGAAGTCATGCATTTCAATATAATTTAAGGACTTAATAATTAAATGTAATTATATAATTATATAAATAATTAAATTTGCATCCATCAAAGAAAGGGACTGAGTTACTTGGCATTAAATTCACAGATTTCCTGAATAAACATTTAAACTGAACAGCGGGGACAGAGAATTAATGGATTCAGAACATTTCTGTCCCCAGCAACCTAAAACTAATAAGGATACCAGTGCATGCAAAATAGATGTTTGTGCAGGTAAGATTATCAACCTTGATGCCAACCAAAACCAAGCATTTAATAGTGAGTGCCATACCATGTGCACTAATCAAACAGGTGGCAACAAAGTAGGGACAGACAGACACAACACAGGTTATGTAAACAGTAAACACAGTGTCAGACATAAAGATCTCAAGGGCCTATATACAAATGCACAGTCTGGGGAACAAACTGGGTGAACTCAAACTACGAATACATGAAGGTAAATATGATATAGTTGGAATATCAGAAACTTGGTGGGACTGGAACATGCTGGTAGAAGGATACAAACTATTCAAAAAAAACCAACAGACCCCAAAAAGAGGAGGTGGAGTTGCACTGTATGTAAAGGACCACTATATTTCTACAGAAATGCATGAAACCAAAGACGAAAACCTCCTAGAATGCATATGGGTCAATATAAAAGAAAAAAAAGAATGCCATGGCCATAGATGTATATTATAGGCCACCCAATCAAGCAGAAAAAATAGATGTCCTTTTTGCCAGCCAACTAACAAACATATGCAGGAAACACACAACAATAGTAATGGGAGACTTCAATTATCCTGATATCAATTGGAAAACTAATTCTGCACCAAGTGAGAAATCAAATAAGTTCCTAACCAACCTAGCTGACAACTTTGTTGTCCAAAAGGTAGAGGATGAAACTAGAGGGACAGCCATACTGGACTTAATTCTTACAAACAGAGAAGAAGTGATAGAGTGAGTTGAAACTGCAGGAACCATGGGTGAGAGTGACCATGTCATACTAGAATTCAACATAACACAAACACAAGCAATAGAACATAATGACACCAGAGTCTTGGATTTTAAAAGAGTTGATTTTAATAAACTCAGAGAGAACTTGGGAAAGATTCCATGGATGAAAATCCTAAAGAGGAAAACAACTCAAGAATCTTGGGAAACTCTAAAAAGTATGATCATAGAAGCCCAGACCAGCACAATACCACTGAGAAAGAAAAACAAGAAATCCAAGAAGAAACCAGCATGGCTGCACAAAGATCTCTCTGGCAAATTGAAAGAAAAAAGAACAAGTACAAAAAATGGAAAGAAGGACATACAACTAAGGCAGAATATCAGCAGATAGCCAGAATCTGCAAAGACAAAGTCAGGATAGCAAAGGCTCAGCACGAACAAAGACTTGCAACAAAAGTCAAAGATAATAAAAAAAGTTTCTTCCAACATATAAATAACAAGAAAAAAATCAAGGAAACAGTCAGTTCACTAAAGAGAGAAGATGGCAAGGAAGTAATCAGCAACAGAGAGAAAGCAGAACTGCTTAACTCATTCTTTGCATCCGTCTTCACTCAAAAAGAAACTATAGCTCAACCCACCAAAAACGTAACTGTAAAAGACAGACCAGAAGTAAAAGTTAAAATAACCAAAACAATTAGTAAGAGAACACCTGTCTGATCTTGATGAAAACAAATCACCAGGGCCTGATGGATTACATCCCAGAGTTTTAAAGGTCATCTCAGAGGTCACCTCAGAACCACTGCACCATATCTTTCAAAAATCCTGGAGCACCGGGAACTACCAGAGGACCGGAAAAGAGCTGATGTGGTTCCCATCTTCAAAAAAAGAAAAAAACAGGCCCAGGAAACTATAGACCAATCAGCCTAACATCAATACCCAGGAAGATACTGGAAAAGATAATAAAAAACAGATCTGCCAACATCTAGAAACAAGTAAAGTAATAACTAGCAGTCAGCATGGGTTTGTTAAGAACAGATCATGCCAAACCAATCTTATTTCATTCTTCAACACAGTGACTAAATTAATAGACCAGCAAAATACTATGGACATAATATATTTAGAATTCAGCAAGGCATTTGACAAAGTAGACCACAACCTACTTCTTAGTAAACTGGAAAAAAAGTGGAATAGATAGCACCACCACTATATGGACCCGCAACTGGCTGGCAAACTGTACCCAACGAGTACTCCTTAATGGGTCTAAGTCTACATGGAGGGAAGTAAGCAGTGGGGTGCCACAAGGTTCTGTCTTAGGCCCAGTACTCTTCAATATCTTCATTAATGACTTAGATGAGGAAATAGAAGGGGAACTTACCAAATTTGCAGATGATACTAAGCTGGCAGGAATAGCTAACATCCAAGAAGATAGGCTCAAGATCCAGATGGATCTTGACAGACTAGAACACTGGGCCATATCTAACAAAATGAAATTCAATGTAGAGAAAAGTAAAGTCCTACACTTAGGCAAGAAAAACCAAAAGTACACATATAGACAGGATGAAACCAGGCTCAATAGCAGTAACTGTGAGAGGGATCTTAGAGTCTTAGTGGACAACCAGCTAAATATGAGCCAGCAGTGTGCAGCAGCAGCCAAAAAAGCTAATGCAATCCTAAGTTGTATTAACAGAGAGATACAATCAAGACCAAGGGAAGTACTAATATCACTCTATAAAGCCTTAGTAAGACCACACCTAGAGTACTGCATCGAGTTTTGATCACCACATTATAAAAAAGATGTTGAGACTCTAGAAAAAATACAGAGAAGAGCAACCAGGATAATTAGGGGACTGGAGGCTAAAACATACAATGAACAGTTGCAGGAACTGGGCTTGGCTAGTCTAGTAAAGAGAAGGACTAGGGGAGACATGATAGCAGTCTTCCAATATTTGAGGGGTTGCCACAGAGAGGAAGGGGTCAAGCTATTTTCTAAAGCACCTGTAGGCCAGACAAGGAATAATGGATGGGAACTGAACAAGGAGAGATTTAACCTAGAAATAAGGAGAAACTTTCTGACAGTGAGAACAATCAACCAATGGAACAGCTTGCCCTTGGAAGTTGTGGGAGCGCCATCACTTGAGACTTTCAAGAAGAGATTGGACTGCCATTTGTCAGAAATGGTGTAGGGTCTCCCTCTTGGGCAGCGGGGGGTTGGACTAGATGACCTACAAGGTCCCTTCCAACTCTGATTATCAGTTATCTGTTAAATATCACACATACAGACATAAAAATAAGGGTTCAAGTGGTTAATATAACCATGTGGCTGCTTCTATAAATATGGACAATGAGAATCTAGTTCATTATCCAGACATATTTTTTTTGCCTTTCTTGTTGACAGTCATTAAGTTTGGGGTGTTATGTGGCAGATGCCTGTCTGTTTGAATTCTAATGTCCCACAGGATTTTAGTTTTTTCTTTTTTTCATTTTCTATTACTTTATTTTATGGTCCCACCAGTTTTTGCTTACAGGTAAATGGTATTTTTTGCAGACCTTACCATGCATCATTGTTGCTATTTTGTCATGCTGTTGTTAATAGCTAGTCTCTGTGATCTACTCACTTTCTAATTTACCTTTGCGGTCATATTAAAAGCAACTGTGTCCTCTTCGCTAATGATGTAAAACTATTTAACACCATTGACAATACTGCTGCCTACAAAGCGACCTTGATTATGTGTCAGAATGGTCGAACAATTGGCAACTTCAAATCTCAACCAACAAATACTCTGTCTTACACATTGGCAACAAAAACCAGAACACTAAATACAAACTGGGCGGATACAACCTCATAGACGACCCTCACTCTGTTAAGGACTAGGAGTACTCATTTCAAAAGATCTAAGCCCAGAGCTCACTGTAACAGTACTGCCAAAAAGGCATTAAGAGTTGTTAATCTAATTTTGTGTTGGTTCTTCTCACTGAACTGCAAACCAGGGCATACAAAACCTGCGCCAGACCAGTTCTCAAATACAGCTCATCTGCCTGGAATCCACATTGTATAATGGACTATACAATTGTATAATTGTATAATTACTATACAATTGAACGAGTCCAGTGGTATTTCACGAGAAGAGTACTCCATTCCTCAATTCTCAATAGAATGCCTTATACCACTAGGCTTGAAATTTTGGACCTAGGCAACTTAGAACTACACCGTCTAAGGTCTGACCTAAGTTTAGTATACAAAACTGTCTATTACAATGTCCTACCTGACAATGACTTCTTCAGCTTCAACCACAATAACACACAGGCAAACAATAGATATAAAATCAAAGTAAACCGCTCCAAACTTGATTGCAGAAAGTATGACTTCAGCAACAGAGTGGTCAATGCCTGGAACTCACTACCTGACTCTGTTGTTACATCCTCAAACCCCCAAAACTTTAAACTTATACTGTCTACTGTGGACCTCACTCCATTCCTAAGAGGTCTGTAAGGGGGTGTGCATAAGCGCACCAGTGTACCTACCATTCCTGCCCCACTGTTTCCATTTATTCGTACTCATTTATTATGTATATACTTATATACCAGTTTATACTTATATGTTTATACGCTATGCTCATACTTATACTTGTTTTCTCATACATGCTTGATAAACTAAAATAAATAAATAAATAAATAAATAAATAAATAAATAAATAAATAAATGCTAGTCAAGTTGTCTACTGTTTCTTCAACTTCTTTGCATAGGCAGCTGTTACTGTCTGTTGCTATCTTCTTGATTCTGACTTTCTATGCATTTGTTTTTAAGAGTTGGTCTTGTGCAGCCAGAATTCCCCTCTGTTTTTTCTTCATTTTTTCTGTTCTTAGTTATTGGTAGATCTTATTATTATTTGCTTTGTATGCTATTTTTAATGTATTAAATATAATACTTTGTAATATAGACAGTGTTGAGCAGCAATTCTATTTCAGATGATGTTTTTCTATATAACTTCAGATCATCCATATAAAGGAGGTAGAATAATCTTGCAGATGTTTTTTGTTTTCTGGCCATGGCCTAAATTATTCAGCATTGCTGACAAAGGAATGAGTACAATGACAGACAGCAGTTGTTGTGATAGTGAATCTCCTTGAAATACCCCTCTTTTGATATTAAGCCAAATTTATTTACTCACCATTTCACAATTTGAAGTGACTCTGAGTGGATTACAGTAAAAAAGAATGGAAAAATTATTCCCATGGCAATAAAAAATCCACTTTTTACTCCAAGTTACAATCTAAAAGAAAATTGGTAAAAATTATGTTACAGATGGTATACAATTTTGTCAGTAATCTCCAAGATAAAATAGATTGCATAGTAGTACATGTTGGAAATTAAATAGAAAGAACATGTTATCACAAGTGGCAGACCATGTATGTAAAGTAATATGCAACAAATTTTGGAAATTAAATTTGAAATACAGGTATTCCTCAATTTACAACAGTTCATTTAGTGACCATTCAAAGTTACAATGGCACTGCTACCTTAAACCTTATGATTAACATTTTAACATTAGCATTTTAAAAAACATAGTTAACTTCACATAAACTTTTTCTTTATCTTTAAAGATTATCTGAATTTTGGTTTGGTTTGCTTCTGCAACCCAACAAGACAGACACAGACTTCAGAGAATAATTAGGACTGAGAAAAAACAATTACTACCAACCTGCCTTCCAACGAGGACCTGTATATTGCACTAATCAAAAAGAGGGCTGTGAAAATATTTACAAACCCCTCACATCCTGGACATAAACTGTTTCAACTCCTACCCTCAAAATGACACTATGCACACCAGAACAACTAGACACAAGAACAGGTTTTTTTCTGAATGCCATCAGTCTGCTAAACAAATAATTCCCTCAACACTGTCCAATTATTTACAAAGTCTGCACTACTATTACTATAAATCTTCTCATCACTCCTTATCACCCATCCCCTCCCACTTGTGACTGTATGATTGTAACTTTGTCACTTGTATCCTTACGATTTATATTGACTATTCCCTAGTATGATTTGATTGCTTATTGTGACCCTATGACTGTTATTAAGTGTTAGACCTTATGTTGTACTCTTGACAAATATATCTTTCATTTTATGTACACTGAGAGCATTTACACCAAGACAAATTCCTTGTGTGTCCAATCACACTTGGCCAATAAAGAATTCTACTCTATTCTATTTTAATAATCTTGACTCAATAATGTATGATTAAGTACTCTTTAGTGTTGCACAATTTACAGTTGTTAAAAGGCTGGTTGTTATTAGGGTTTGAGGATTAACCCCTAGAAGAGTATTGCAGCAGTAGTCAAACCAGGAAGCCAAAACGAGAGTGGAAGGGCCCAGAGTATACACACACTGAACACAAACACTGTTTGTAGTTTAAATAGTTTTTAATCCAGTTAGAGTTTAAGCATTGTCATTCAGTCCATTAAGTCATTCACAGTATTTCCATCCAGTAAGACTCACTAGTATAGTCCAAGTTAAGAGTCTCTTGCAATATCTTTATCAGCCGATAAAGATATCTTCTCCTCCTCCGGTTTCACTCTCCAGAGAAACAAACGCTGGATATTCAGTAGAATTACGCAGTAAATCAGCAAACAGTAGCAAACAATAACAGTTCAGTCACAGGCACTCACAGTCAGTAATCACAGTTAGTCACAGCAAGACACAGTTAGTCGCAGCAGCACACAGTTACAGTTACAGACAGTTACAGTTACAGACAGTAAGCTTTCCAGCTTCTAATGCTTCCTTATATTGTAACTTCTAACCGCACCCTTAATCGGGCTAATTGCCTGCTGCATTGTGCTTAAAGTGATAAGCACTTAAACCATGATATCTAAGTTTTATATATTTATTCACCCAAACCATATTTGGTATCAATGTTATACCTAACATACTCCCCTTTTGGGTGAAATAAATATATAATACCTTTACAATCTTATCCCATATTTTTCACAACTCTCCTGGTGCTTACTGGCACCTTGGGCTTTAGTAAAATTATCAGCTAAATTGTCCTCCGACATACAGTACTCTAGCTGAATCATCTTACTTCTTACAGATTGTCTCACGCTTAGGTATCTTAGATCTGTATGCTTGCTCCTTGTTTTTACTCCAATATTTGTGGCCATTTGAATTGCTGCCTGATTATCTTCATGTATAATTATAGGATAATCTACAGTTATACCATATCAATTAACATTTGTTTATACATTATTAATTCTGTACATAACAATGATAAACAGGAGAATTCTGCCTCCATAGTAGACAAACTTATATGCTGTTGTCTTATTGACTTCCAGCCTATTAATGTCTTACCCAGCATTATGGCTGTTCCTGAAGTCGACTTTCTAGTGTCTCTTTCTGATGCAAAGCTAGCATCTGCATAAGCACTTAGAATTAAATCACCCTTTGGTTCTAAATACAATGAATAATTCATTGTCTTTTTAAGATATCTTAATATCCTCTTAGCTGCAATCCAGTGTCTTTCACATGGTGCAGAATTGAATCTAGCCAACTGATTCACGCAGTACGATATATCTGGTCTAGACCAATTACTAATATAACTCAAACTACCAATTAAAGATTGATAAATCACCTTATCAAACTCAGGGCTTTGTACATCAGTGTTGCTAAACTCCTGACTCATTGGAGTCTTAGCTGGCTTACAAAGCTCCATTTTGTAATCTTTTAGTAATTTGTTTATCTTATCTTCCTGAGATATCTTAAAACCTTTCCGTGTTTTCTTTATATTCAAACCGAGATACTTCTTTATCTCCCCTAATTGCTTGATCTTTATTCTCTTTCCTAATGATGTTATTATTTTATTTGCTTCATCATTAGTTTCAGTTATCAATGCAATGTCATCTGTGAATAGTAATAATAATGATACTTTCCCATTTGTCTCCCTCTTAAACAGACATGGATCGGCTAAACCAGCTTTTAAATCCTATATTGTCTAGTTCCTTTACAATATACTGGTTCCATTCATAGCCTGATTGTTTAAGACCATAGAGACTTTTCTTTAACAACCAACAATCATTATTATCCTTATTTTCACTTTTAATACCAACAGGTTTTTTCATATAAATAATATGTTTTAATGGGGCTGCAAGTAAGCAAGTAGTTTCCACATCTAAATGGTTAACTATATAGTTTTTACTAGCTGCCCACACTAAAGCTGCTCTCAAGGTTGCTGCCTTAAGACTAGGTGCAAACACCTCATCATAGTCATTAGCATTCTGCCTAAAACCTTGGGCTACTAACCTTGCCTTATGGATTAAATTACCATCTTTATCTGTTTTTACCTTAAATATCCATTTGCAGCCAATGGATTTCTTTCCTACAGGTAATTTGGCATTTTCATACACCTTCATATCACTTAATGAATTCAGTTCCTTATTCATTGCTGCATACCATTTTTCTTTTTCCTTATTAGGATACTTTTTAATTTCTTCAACAGAATTAGGAACTTGATTAATCTGGCACACTGTGTTAGCCTGGTACCTATCAGGCGGTCTAGATATACGTGTAGTTCTTCTGGGAATTACAGGGCTTACAGGAGGACTTTGTTGAACTACTACCTGTTCATCTTCCTCATCCTGTTCAGCTATTGAATCTGTTTCTTCCTTTATGGGCACTATTTCATCCTGTATTTGTCTCTTTACTTTATTTTTAAAGTTACAGGGATAACTAATGGGATTTCTATAGGATTCAATAATTACATCTTTATTGGCATCCTGTTCTAATTTCTCCCATCCTTCATGTTCTAGAAATTGGGCACTAGCACTACATAACACTTTAGATGTGCCTTTCTCCCAAAATCTATATGCCCTATGGTTTGCCTGATAACCAACGAAGAAAAATCTTTTAGCTCTATGTTGCCCTTTTTTCTGAGTTGTGCAGGAATATGCACCCATGCTGGTGCACCAAATGTGTGCAGGTAACTTAGATCAGGTTTCCTGCCATGCCATCTGGTGAATGGTATTTCACCTGTTGTTGTATTAACAACGTTGTTCAATATGTTATTAGCACACATTGTAGCCTCCCCACAAAGAATCAGGTAACCCAGAATCATTTAACATTGTTCTAACCATTGCCTGTAGTGTTTGGCCTCTTCTTTCAATAAAAGCATTATGTTCTGGCCTGTATGGAGCAGACTTCTTATGCTCTATTCCAGCTACCTTAAGTCTGTTCTGGAATTTGTTATTAATAAATTCTGCACCATTATCTGTCACCAGGGTTATCAGTTGTCGCTTAGACTTTCTTTCAGCAAACCTAAGCCAATTGAAAAATGTTGATATGTTTCAGTTTTGCTTTTCATTAAATAGCAAAACCCATATCTAGAATAATGGTCCATAATGCTCAGTATATATCTAGCACCCCCATACTGGGTTTCTTTGGACCTATTATGTCTGCAAATACTACTTCTAAAGGTTCTTTTGTTTTGAAACCATTTAGCCTATTTGCAGGCAATACTTTGCTCTTATCTTCACAGCAAACATTACAACGCAAATATTTATCACAAGGTTTTAACCTTATTCCTTCAGATAACTCAACTGTAATGCTTTAGCATTTTAAAATTTACATGCCCCAAACGCCTATGCAATAAATGGATACATTCATCATGAGGCTTTATATTATTAAATACAGTTTGAGCCTCCCCTTTCTTACTATTATCTAATACATATAATGTTCCATTTAAAGCTGCAGTTACCCTTTTGTTATCTTTTTCAATTATGCAATTATTATCCTTAAAAGTAATTACATAACCTAATTTATCTAATACCCTTACTGAAAGCAAATTAAACTTTAGTTGTGTACATACAACATTTTTATATCCTGGTTTATGTACGGACAACGCAAAACCTTGACCTTTCGCTTTCAGGTTCCAGCCATTGGCAAGAGATATATGTTGAGAACTTGTAGACATTTTTATAAATTTTGTCTTATCTCTTGTGATGCAGTGGGATGCGCCACTGTCAACCACCCATAAATTATTCTTCACATCAGAGTTGCTAAACGTGGCTAGTTCAAATGCTTTCTTTGGCTTTTTTACATTCTGGCTTTTTCTCTTTTGCAGAATCTTGCCAATGTCTCTGCCTCCACAATTAAAACACTTTTAATTGTGTATGCTCGTTGAAGATAAATTCTCTTCTTCCAGGTGCTTTACTTTGCTTTGCTGGTTTCTTCAAGCTTTGAAGATAATTTCTCTTCTTTCTTATCTTCTCAGCTCGTCACGCCACGCCTTCTTCTGGCTTCTTCTAGTAGCCTGCCTGTAATCTCGGTTAATGAGAGGCTTTCTTTGGCAATACTCTAACGAAGTCACATAGTCATCATAGCTTTGATCTAATGAAGATAATATTATGTAGACTTGTTGCAGTTCATTAAATATAAGCTCTTTTCTTGCAAATCTTGAAAAATGCTCTTCATACAGTTTAAATGAACTAACATATCTCCATTCCTCTGAAGATGCGCTCAAAAAGCTTCCGTGTAAGATTTATATGTGCTCCTACACTGTCCCGAACATAAATCTTCCTGAGGTTCTCCCAGCAGTTTGCAGCATTTTCTTCCACGAATATGGACAAGCTGCTGATCACAGAGAGTCAGTCCTATGATGCATAAAGCCTGCTCATTCTTCAGTTTAAAGTCTTGTAACTTTTCTTTATCATCATCATTAGCAGGATCCCAGCTACTCACATCTGGTGGGTTTGCTATAATGTCCCACAATCCTTCTCTGCGTAGAAGTAAACTACATTTCATTGACCATGAAACATAGTTTGTTCCATCCAGCCTGGATATCATGGACAGTTGTGACAAATTTACTTGTGCCATTACTCTTCGGTCAGATATTTTGACTATTTTAAACTAATTAAAACAGTTTGTTTTTACAGTAATGTGCAACTCACACCAACTCTCTCTGCTATATCCTGGTTAGTTAGACTATGCTGCTGGGCCCATAACCAATGTTAGGTTTGGGAGATTAACCCCAGCAGAGTATTGCAGCAGTAGTCAAGCCAGGCAGCCAAAGGAGAGCGGAAGGGCCCCAGAGTATACACACACTGAACACAAACACTGTTTGTAGTTTAAATAGTTTTTAATCCAGTTAGAGTTTAAGCATTGTCATTCAGTCCATTAAGTCATTCACAGTATTTCCATCCAGTAAGACTCACTAGTATAGTCCAAGTTAAGAGTCCTTGCAATATCTTTATCAGCCGATAAAGATATCTTCTCCTCCTCCGGTTTCACTCTCCAGAGAAACAAACGCATGGATATTCAGCAAACAGTAGCAAACAAATCTCACAGCAAATAAATGCTCTTCTAGTCTTACATATTGGCAAAAAAATCAGAAAATAAAATACAAGCTGAATAGTCAAGATCTTGTTGATGACCCAAGCTCTGTAAAGGACCTTGGAATACTCACCTCTAATGATCTAAGTGCTAGAGCCCACTGCAACTACATAATAGCCAAAAAGGCATTAAGAGTTGTTAACCTAATCCTACGTAGTTTTTCTCTGGTAATATCACACTACTAACCAGAGCATACAAAACATTTGCTAGACCAATACTCGAATACAGTTCATCAGTCTGGAACCCTCATTACGTATCTGATATTAGCACAATTGAGAAAGTCCAGAAATATTTCACAAGAAGAGTTCTCCACTCTTCTACTCGTTATAGAATACCTTATGCCACCAGACTTGAAATTCTAAAACTAGAAAACCTTGAATTACGCCTGTCTTCGGTCTGACCTAAGCATGGTATATAAAATCATACATTGCAATGTCCTACCTGTCAATGAATACTTCAGCTTCAACCATAACAACACAAGAGCACACAATAGATACAAACTCAAAGTAAACCGCACCAAACTTGATTGCAGGAAATACGACTTCAGCAATAGAGTGGTCAATGTCTGGAATACTCTACCCGACTCTATAGTCTCTTCCCCAAACCCCAAAAACTTTAACCTTAGACTGTCTACTATTGACCTCACCCCTTTCCTAAGAGGTCTGTAGGGGGCGTGCATAAGCGCACCATCGTGCCTACCGTCCCTGTCCTATTGTTTCTCTTATTCTTTTATTTTTCTTATATGTACCCATTTCATGTATTCACAACTATGTATACACTTATACTTATTATCTTGTAAACAATTGGCAAATCAAATAAATAAATAAATAAATAAATAAATAAACAAATAAATAAATATTTAAAACTAACACCAGCCCTTCTATCCCAACCCCCTCTCCCATTTATTTTACGCAAATAATAATGCTTTCCTACCTTGCAAGGTTATTGGGATATTTCTGAAGTGCTATAATAAGGGTAGATAATGTTGTTCATTTATTCAGTAAGATTTAAAATAAAAGACAGTGGCCTAAACTTCTATTTCAAACATATTTTCCTACAATTAATTTATCTGCAGGGTGATCTGCTTTTATATCTACACTGAATAATACTGTCCATATTCATATTATTGATACTTGTATAGTACTTACCTTGAAATATATATATAGGTGCTTGAATTATATGTGCATATAATTAAATTCTTTTGCATTGTTTTTCTAAAGTGAAACAGAATAGATGCAGGATAGAGATGAACAATATATTTATGCAGAAAATAATTTTCCAGTTTCAACTTAAAAAATGATGTTTAGGTGGAGTTGTTTCTTCATCAAACAGCCAAAGCTTAAACCTTTTGTGACCTTCAAGTGCTCCATGTAATTATCATGATTAAAGACCAGCATGATTTCAGCGATGAAAAGCAAAACCACAAATTCCCAAGGATTACATAGTTTGCAGAATTCAAATGATTATTTGTGTTGTTTTAATTATTTTTGTACTATTATCCTATGACTTGGATTTGGGTCACTGCTCATAATAGATTATCAGGTCATATGGTAACTGTAAATCATTGCAGAGATTTTAAGTAAAAGATAAAAGATAAGGCTCATTTTGAACTAATGCTTTCATGGCAATTTTTTTGCAGAATGATTATCTTATTCAGTAATACTGGTTTACATTAAAATGCAGCAAAAGTCAGCACCAGTTCAGCATTTCTAATTCATCTAAAATATCTACTTATCATCAGAAGTGTATCCAAACTTTTTCTTAATGTAGATTTGGATGGATGAGGACATTAATTATTGCACTGGGGAAGAAGAGAATCAAGTATTTGCTGTCTCCCACTTTCCTGATCTACCTTGACCCTTTTTAATCTACACTTCACTTAAAGTAAAATACGTGTTTACTGTCAAGGACAACTAGTAACCTTTAGGATCTCTCCCTGACTCCATTACCTCAGTAAGAGACTATCATGTTTACTGATCTGATCGTGAAATCTGTAGAGGAGGTGGTGTTGCTATCTTCTATAAAAAGTCCTTACATCTAAAAAACATCCAAGTTACCCAAGAGCTTGCTATTCCTGAGACCATTATCTGAGAACTGACCTTAAATATCACATTTCGGTTCTTACTATGTTACAGAGCCCCCGATTATGACATTAAACAAGTAAACAAGCTAAATTCACTACTAACATGGGCAGCATCCTGCCCACACGCTTTTATCTTTCTTGGTGACTTCAATCTACCTCATATTAACTGGACCCTAAACAAATGTAAAACTGAACCCATACATGCAACCTTCTACAATAATGTAACAAATCTGGGACTGGAACAACTAGTAACCAACAATACTAGGCTTAACAACTGCCTCGATCTCATCTTCTGCAATAATTTGAATTCAATTTAGGGAATACAAATTAAAGAACCCTTTTCCAACAGTGACCACAACATGATTGACTTGATTGACTTTTGATTGACTTTTGTCTCAACATACATCCACACAAAAATCATCACAACGACAGAATCCCCAATTGTAACTTCAAAAAAAGCAGCTATGATCTTATAATCAACGATCTCTCTTCCCTTGATTGGCAATTTCTATTCACTGGATACAATACTGTTGAAGACCATTACAACATATTCTTACTAGAAATCAAAAGAGCTGTCAAACTATATGTACCAATAACAACTCCCAAAACCAGGAAAAACAGATTAAGGAACTTTCAATCCAAAAAGAGATCACTTTGGCGAAAAAACAAATCTAGTCACATTGCCAACTTCAAAAGCCAATACAAAAATCTATGCCACCAGATAAAAACTGAATGCACCAATTATCACATTAAACAAGAAGAAAATCTTCTATGCACCAATTCCACCCACGCTTTCTACAACTTTGTAAACAACAAACTAAAGGACTCAAGGTCCATCCCACCCCTGAAAGGACCTAATGGTAAAGACTGCAATGATGACACCATCAAAGCAAACCTCTTTAACACATTCTTTGGCTCAGTATTTGTAAACAGCAATGGATCATGCCCAGTATTTCCTAGTCAAACCACAGACAACTACAATGATCTAATACATATCGATTTTACAGAAGACATTGTTGAAAAAGCACTGTGCAATCTAAAACCATCCCTATCTATTGGACTGGATGGAATATGTGCCTACTTCTTAGAAAAGCTTTCCACTTCCATAGCCGAACCTCTAAGCATAATCTTTGAAAAATCTTTCAGGACCAGCTCCTTGCCAAAACTATGGTCACAAGCCACGGTCATCCCCATCTTCAAAAAGGGAGACCCCAGCCTAGTTGAAAATTACAGACCAATCTCCTTATGCTGCGTCACCTGTAAAGTCATGAAATCAATTATTAACCAATCCATTATCCTCCACTTAGAGAAACAACCTACTCTCTAATACTCAAACAACCTACTCTCTAATAAACAATTTGGTTTCAGAAAAAAAATCCTGCAATCTGCAACTCTTACACTGCAAAAACATATGGACTACACAACTCGATCAGGGCAAAGCAATAGACACAATCTACATAGACTTCTGTAAAGCCTTTGATTCAGTGGTACACGACAAACTACTCCTAAAACTAAAATCTTATGGTATCTCTGGACACTTATATAACGGGGTAGTAGCATTTCTGTCAAACAGACAACAAATGGTCAAAATTGGGAGCGTCCTATCAAATTCTGTACCTGTCAACAGTGATGTCCCCCAAGGCAGTGTTTTAGGACCAACTCTCTTCATACTCTACATAAATGACCTCTGTGATCATATTAAGAGCAACTGCATTCTCTTCGCTGATGATGTAGAGCTATTCAACATCACAGACAATACTACTACCCCACAAAAAGACCTTGACTATGTATCAGAATGGTCAATCAAATGGCAACTTCAAAACTCAACAAATAAATGCTCTGTCTTACATATTGGCAGAAAAAAAATCAGAAAATAAAATACAAGCTAAATAGTCAAGACCTTGTTGAGGATCCAAACTTTGTCAAGGACCTTGGAGTATTCATCTCAAACGATCTAAGTGCTAGAGCCCACTGTAACTACATAGCCAAAAAGGCATTACGAGTTCTTAATCTAATCCTACATAGCTTCTTCTCTGGTAATATCACACTACTAACTAGAGCATATAAAAGATTTGCTAGACCTATACTTGAATACAGCTCATCAGTCTGGAACCCGTATCATGTATCTGATCTTAACACAATTGAAAAAGTCCAGAAATATTTCACAAGAAGAGTTCTCCGCTCCTCTACTCATTACAGAATACCTTATGCCACCAGACTTGAACTCTAGACCTAGAAAACCTAGAACTATGCCACCTCCGGTCTGATCTAAATATAATATATAAAGTCATACTTTGCAATGTCCTACCTGCAAATGAATACTTCAGCTTTAATCATAACAATAAAAGAGCACACAATAGATACAAACTCAAGGTTAACCGCACCAAACTTGACTGCAGAAAATACGACTTCAGCAACAGAGTGGTCAATGTTTGGAATACTCTACCTGACTCTGTGGTTTCTTCCCCAAACCCCAAAAACTTTAACCTTAGATTGTCTACTATTGACCTCACCCCCTTCCTAAGAGGCCTGTAGGGGGCGTGCATAAGTGCACCAGGGGCTGATATTGAAATAGAATTGCTAGTTTATTTTAATTGACCAATAAAATACCAGTCCAATGAAAGAATGAACGGTTTTGAAAGAGAAAAATAATGAAAGGCACCAGGAGAACTTACAGAATACAGTGATTAAACAGCTAAGCGGGGCTTCGAACTGGGAAAGGAAGAAGCTGGAACTAAAGATTTAACTAAATTGGACTAAATATTTTGGGAATAAACAGGCATAAAATAAAGCTGGACTTAAGATTGTCAAAAAATAATAATAATAACATTTACAAATTGGAGACTGGACTGTGCCGGAATATTGAGGTTCGAAAAACCCTAAATAAAAAAAATAGGGGGAAAAGGTGAAGACTTTGTATAATGGAGACTGTCACCTTTTAACAAAAACTTGTGCTCAAACAAAAGGGAAAGCATCCTGTTTCTGAATGAACTTGTGTGGATATAACATTAAAGAAATATTGAAACAAAGTAAGAATCTTAGAAAGTGAAAGCAGAACCAGAATAAAGGAAAAAGCAAGGAAAGACTGACTGTGGGATTGATTGATGTTTTTGGTGTAGACCCTGGGCTGGAATAACTGAGAACTTTAGAAAATTGAAAGAAGAAAGAAGGAAAGTAAAAGTGTGGTTTTTTTGTGGACTTTAACGATGATAAAATATAAGAGTGTGTAATGATGATATCTCTTCAGGAATTAAAAATGGAACTTAAAAATATGAGAAAATTACTACAGGAAAGAGGCGAATCACTTTGCTCTGTGTTAGAAAAAATGGAAATGGCGATTGAAGAACAAGAAGAAAGAGTTTCAGAGGAGGAGGAGTCAACTCAAGGAGAAGACATTTTAAATAGACAATTAACACAAAGAACACTACAAAGAAGTGGGGAAAGAAGGAAGGTTAAAAAGTTGAAATTTAAGAAGGCAATCAAAAGGGGGAATACCTGTGAAGTCAGGAAAGGCAGAAAGACCCAGCAGAAAAGGGGAAAGGAAGATATTAAGAAAGAGAGAGATATAAACTGGAATGAGAAAAGATACGGGGAAAAGAGGGGGAGGAGAAGCAGTAAGAAACAGGTGCATGAAATAAAGAAATACAGAAATAGTAAAATGTTGAAAAGAAATTATTTTTTCAGAGATAAAGGTTGATGAATTGAAAAGGGGATTCTGCAGGGTGACAAGGGGTAATAAGGATATTTCTGCAATTAAAAATATTTAGAAAATAGGGTAATATAGATACTTATAACTCTTATTAAAAATCAAGGGGGGGGGAAATATGCTGCGGAATCCAAATGAAAAGATGTAATGATTATTATTGTAACTTCTTAAAAATAATGGTTTATTGGGAATCAAGATGAGGGAATAAAGGTATATTTTAATCATTGAGGTGTCACACTCAAAACAGTAAAAGGGTGGAAACCTATACTTGTTGGTTTTTTTAGTGTTAAAATTTGTATTAATCTAGAATTTATAAAAAGAATGTGTAATGGAAAGGGAATATGACAGACTAAAGAACCAACTAAATTAATAAGTTAATACAGACTATTAAAAGCAAGGAGAGACATTGGTAACTTATTATTATTATTATTATTATGCAAACACATAGTGTTTATCTTTATTTTTAAAATAAATATTAAAGGATTATATTTGAAATAATCGAAATGAAACAAAAAGATGTTTCAATTGAGATTAATGAAAGAGGCTAGAATTAATGTGTTTGTTTCTCTCCTAACTGAAAATTTGTAATGGAAAAGGTAATAATAGAATTAAGTATGCATATATGAATGTATAATTGCTGTCATATTTGTATGTAAAGGTGATGACCCAGAAATATGTTGTCCACTAAAAAGAGATTTTTGTTTTTAATGTGAAAAACTGAGTAAAGTTTGTTTAAAAAAAAGAAGGTGAATATATGATCTAATGATTTCAGAGTGCAGGACATAAAACAATGGATTCAAATTGGAGAAAGGAAATTCTAGATAAAAATTAATGAAAAAAATCCCAATAAGAGCAGTTTGCCAGTGGAACTACTATCCAGGCAAGTTGTGAACTTTGCTTTGCTGGAACTCTGGAGGGTTATTTAAAGAGGATTCCTGCACTGAGAAGGAGGTTCAATAATCTTAATAGTCTCTTCTCATTTTTTGTGAAAAAAATTGGAAAACAGAAGGTCTTTACCTCTTTTACTGGATTTAATCTTTGTAATGGAAGAACAATGAACGTTAAATATGGTAGCTTCTTCTGTGAGACAAAAGAATAGGATAAGGATATGCAGTTGAGATGGTGCTTTTGTAAAACAAAATTACCAACATGTTTGTTACTTAAAATGTTTTAATCCCTCTGAGACCTGTTGACCACTGTTATTAGCAACAGATAGTTGAATTTGCGCTACAAAAAATAGCTGTGGTTAGATATTTTAAGGTGCTTTGTTTCCTATGTTGACCTCAAAATTAGCAGCCAGGTTTTCAAAAGTCTTCAACATGTTGTGTTCTGAAAACTTGACCATGAGGATCACAAAACAGGAATCTTCTTTAAAAAATTTGACCACATTTGCAGCTTTTCAGTGCAAAACATATGATTCCAAAGTCATTAAATAGTATCATTCTGTTGATTCCAGTACCATGGCACCCCACACAAGATATCCAGAGTAAGCAAGTTCTTTTCATCATTTTTTAAATCTGCAAATAATTAAAAATATATTTCTGAAATACCCTGTCTCATGAATTTGTGTTGCTTCTGACTAGTTGCCAAGTCCCAGATTATGTGTAAGTCATTACCAAATGTTTTCCTCACATGGGAACAACTGGAATTGTTTGGTGTTAGTCTTGCCCTCCAACATTAATTCTAATTACCTCAAAATGCAAACATGCTTAAGTTTCCAGCAGATGACATTATTTTCTCTTTGACATCAGACATCAAAGCAAGAAAAATAAACATGGGACAGTGACAGCATTAGCTGTTAGTCATTATTCAGAACTTTTTTTTTCATGTTTTAGTCCAGACAAGTTCCTATTGAAGTCTTCTACAAGAGATTAGGGTGGGAGTATTGAAGTGTTTCAGTCTGATGAAAGCCTTTTTTCCTTTCCAATTCTCTTAAAATAAGTACATGACCAAGAAAAAAGTAGAGCAAAAGGGAGAGAGAAGAGGAGGAAAAGTCTGGTTTAGATCAGAATTGGAGTCTTGGTTTTTAGGGGCACTCATTCTGAGACTTGTTTTGTTTATTTTTAGATATCTTCTACATGCTTGTGGAGGATGGATTCATAGTTTCAAATTGAACTAATTCAAAGAGTAATTTGGCAATCACAGTAAATTGTGTGGTTTGCCTAATGAACACAAATTAAGATCAGAAACTATAAAAGCTGAGTGCAGATTTCTGGAATGGAGATATTTAATGCATTGCTATATTTGCTCTTAGATATCATTGTTGGATGGTTTTTGTGACCTCAGCATGAGGAACTTTAGCTTCAATTTGAGAAATATTCATCTGACCCTTGATTTATATGCTTGTACCATAGAACTATATGGTGTTATAGGTCTGTAGATTTCAGTTAGACATATTTTCCAAGTTAGGGTTAGCTAAAAAGCAATGTTTCCCAATTTATTTGAATCTGCTTCTCCCTTCTTAAAATTGTTTTTTTTTAACCAATAAATGTTTATGTCATGATTGACTATAGAATATGTAAAGGTTATTTTGTTCAATTTTCTGTCCCTTGTTGCTAAATGTGAGGATTTGTGGTTGGAAAGACTAACATAACATAGATATTTGAGGAGGACTTAACATAGATATTTGAAGGGGACTTAGAGCAGAGGTGTTATTCAGCAGGTTCTCACCAGTTCTGGAGAACTGGTAGCAGAAATTTTGAGTAGTTCGGAGAACTGACAAATATCACTTCTTACTGGCCTCGCCCCCATCTATTTTCTGCCCCCTAAATCCCAACCTTAAAGCTGGGTCTTCTTTTGTTGCCCTGCACAGGACAATGGGGCTGGAAAGGTTAGTGGGGTGGGGAAGGAACGGAGATTTTACAGTATTCTTCCTCTGCCACATCCACCAAGCCATGCCATGCCCACCAAGCCACCCCCACAGAACTGGTAATAAAAAAAAATTGAATCCCACCACTGACAGAGATATTCTAAGTTATTTGACTAAATGATTTAAATAAAATAATATTAGAATAAACATAACTATACCTTTCTAAACCGATTTAAAGGAACCTAATAGTGCTCTATCACTTGCTAGTCAAAACTATCCATGTTCCTAAGAAAAACATAGTTCATTCTTTCTTTAAGATGCCCATGTCATCCCACAATTTAAGTGCATTAAATGCTTAAAAAACATGCAACATTACATATCTTAGAAACAAGACATATGCTTTCTATGTATGACATTCAAATGCAAAACTGATATCTGTAAAAGCATCAAGAAACTGAACTAAGATAAATTCTTTGCCTGACATCCCTTTCATAGTTATACAAAGTTCCAACTGGTGTTCAGGAACAGCTCAGTATGTTCTATTTGGCTGAGACAAAATGTCAAGGTTGGTCAAAGTATTGTCCTATTTTAGATAGAAAATCCCACAAGTAGAAAATAATAACAAATAATAACTATTTATTTATTTTATTTATTTATTTATTTATTTATTTGATTTGCCAATTGTTTACAAGATAATAAGTATAAGCGTATACATAGTTGTGAATACATGAAATGGGTACATATAAGAAAAATAAAAGAATAAGAGAAACAATAGGACAGGGACGGTAGGCACGTTGGTGCGCTTATGCACGCCCCTACAGACCTCTTAGGAAGGGGGTGAGGTCAATAGTAGACAGTCTAAGGTTAAAGTTTTTGGGGTTTGGGGAAGAGACTACAGAGTCGGGTAGAGTATTCCAGACGTTGACCACTCTGTTGCTGAAGTCGTATTTCCTGCAATCAAGTTTGGTGCGGTTTACTTTGAGTTTGTATCTATTGTGTGCTCTTGTGTTGTTATGGTTGAAGCTGAAGTATTCATTGACAGGTAGGACATTGCAATGTATGATTTTATATACCATGCTTAAGTCAGACCGAAGACGGCGTAATTCAAGGTTTTCTAGTTCTAGAATTTCAAGTCTGGTGGCATAAGGTATTCTACAACGAGTAGAAGAGTGGAGAACTCTCCTTGTGAAATATTTCTGGACTTTCTCAATTGTGCTAATATCAGATACGTAATGAGGGTTCCAGACTGATGAACTGTATTCGAGTATTGGTCTAGCAAATGTTTTGTATGCTCTGGTTAGTAGTGTGATATTACCAGAGGAAAAACTACGTAGGATTAGGTTAACAACTCTTAATGCCTTTTTGGCTATGTAGTTGCAGTGGGCTCTAGCACTTAGATCATTAGAGGTGAGTATTCCAAGGTCCTTTACAGAGCTTGGGTCATCAACAAGTTCTTGACTATTCAGCTTGTATTTTATTTTCTGATTTTTTTTGCCAATATGTAAGACAGAGCATTTATTTGTTGAGATTTGAAGTTGCCATTTGTTTGACCATTCAGATACATAGTCGAGATCTTTTTGAAGGGTAGCAGTATTGTCTGTGGTATTGAACAGCTGTACATCATCAGCGAAAAGAACGCAATTGCTCTTAATATGATCGCAGAGGTCATTTATGTAGAGTATGAAGAGAGTTGGTCCTAGAACACTGCCCTGGGGGACACCACTATTGACAGGTACTGGATTTGATAGGACGCTCGATTTTGACCATTTGTTGTCTGTTTGACAGGAATGCTTCTATCCAGTTATTCAGTTGTCCAGAGATACCATAGGATTTTATTTTTAGGAGTAGTTTGTCGTGTACCACTGAATCAAAGGCTTTACAGAAGTCTATGTAGATTGCGTCTATTGCTTTGCCCTGGTCGAGTTGTGTCGTCCATATGTTTTTGCAGTGTAAGAGTTGCAGATTACAGGATAGTTTTTTTCTGAAACCAAATTGTTTATTGGAGAGTAGGTTGTTTGTCTCTAAGTGGAGGATAATGGATTGGTTAATAATTGATTCCATGACTTTACAGGTGACGCAGCATAAGGAGATTGGCCTGTAATTTTCAACTAGGCTTGGGTCTCCTTTTTGAAGATGGGGATGACTGTGGCTTGTGACCATAGGTTAGGCAAGGAGCTGGTTCTGAAAGATTTTTCAAAGATTATGCTTAGAGGTTTGGCTATGGCAGTGGATAGCTTTCTTAAGAAGTAGGCACATATTCCATCCGGTCCAATAGATAGAGATGGTTTTAGATTGCGTAGTGATTTTTCAACATTGTCTTCTGTGAAATCGATATGTATTAGATCATTGTTGTTATCTGTGGTACGGCTAGGAAATACTGGGCATGATCCATTGCTGTTTACAAATACTGAGCGAAGAATGTGTTAAAGATGTTGGATTTAATGGTGTTGTCGTTGCAGTCTTTACCATCAGGTCCTATCAAGGGAGGGATGGACCTTGAGTCTTTTAGTTTGTTGTTTACAAAATTGTAAAAGCACGGGTGGAATTGGTGCTTAGAAGGTTTTCCTCTTGTTTAATGTGATAATTGGTGCATTCGGTCTTTATCTGGTGGCATAAATTTTTGTATCGGTTTTTGAAATTGGCAACGTGACCAGATTTGTTTTTCCGCCAGAGTGATCTCTTTTTGGATTGAAGTTTCCTTATTGTTATGGGTAATCTGCTTTTTTGTTTTGTTTTGGGAGTTGTTGTTGGTACATATAGTTTGATGACTCTTTTGACTTCAAGTAAAAATATGTTGTAATGGTCTTCAACAGTATTGCATCCAGTGAATAGAGATAGCCAATCAAGGGATGAGAGATCGTTGTCTATAAGATCATAGTTGCCTTTTTGAAGTTACAATTGGGGATTACATCATTGTGGTGATTTTTGTGTGGGCGTACGTTGAGACAAAAGTCAATCATATTGTGGTCACTGCTGGAAAAGGGTTCTTTAGTTTGTATTCCGTAAATTAAATTCAAACTATTGCAGAAGATGAGATCGAGGCAGTTGTTTAGTCTAGTGTTGTTGGTTGCTAGTTGTTCCAGTCCCAGATTTGTAATAGCATTATAGAAGGTTGTGTGTATGATTTCAGTTGTACAGTCATTTAGGGTCCAGTCAATATGAGGTAGATTGAAATCACCAAGAAGGATAAAAGGGTATGGGCAGGATGCAGCCCATGTTAGTAATGTATTTAGCTTGTTTACATGTTCGATGTCATAATCAGGTGCTCTGTAACATAGTAAGAATCGAATTGTGATATTTAAGGATAGTTCACAGATGATGGTTTCAGGAAGGGCAAGCTCCTGGGTAACTTGGATATTTTTTAGATGTAAGGATTTTTTATAGAATATAGCAACACCACCTCCTCGACGATTTTCACGATCTGATTGGTAAACATGATAGTCTCTTACTGTGGTAATGGAGTCAGGGAGAGATGCATTGAGCCATGTTTCACAGACAAATATAATGTCGAAGTTAGCCATATTTAGGAGGATGAGAAATTCAGGTATTTTATTCACGAGGCTTCTTGCATTGAGTAGTTTGCATTTGAGGCCGGCAGTAGTTGGAATTGAGGTAGTTGGGGCGTGCGTGCCTAGTCTTGTGTGATGGTGGATCGGTTGAGGTAGGGTTGTGGTTGAGGGTAAAAGCTGAGTATTGGGTTGTGTGGCTTACTTTTGATACAGTCAGCATGGTAGTCAATGTACAGGTCCTTCTCTCCATTGTCTAGACGGTTTTTGAGTTCGATGCGGAGTACACGGGAGCGGGCACGTTGCTGTATGGTTAGGTCAGGGCGGCAACGGAGGTTCTTATGGTTGGTGTTGGTTTTGGCGAGTGAGTTTATAGTATAGAAACTAGCATTTCTATAAGTTCTCCAAAATCAGCAACTATCTTATTCTAGTGAATAGTAGGAATTCTTGATGATCAGAAGTGAGTAATGAAAGGGATCATATAGTAAAAAGAAATGGAGAAGAAGGGGTGGGCATGAGCAGGGGTGAGATTCAAATGTTTTAACAACCAGTTCTGTGGGTGTGGCTTAGGGGGTGGGCGTGGCTTGATGGTCATGTGACTGGCTGGGTGTGGCCAACTCAATATCACTCACATCGAGGCATGCATCTCCTCACCTGGCCTCTTGTGACTATGGGGATGCTGCAACAGTCGTAAGTGTGAAAAATGGTCATAAGTCACTTTTTTCAGTGCCACTGTAACTTTGAATGGTCACTCCACACAAGCAAAGTACCAGTAAAGGAGCGGGGAAAAACTCCAGAGAAGTTCCTGAGATAGGAAGTCTAGTCCTGCCAAGAATGTAATAAGGGTTAACGGAGAGGCAGTTTCTGTAGGTCATCTAGTCCAACCCCTTGCCCAAGCAGGAGAGCCTACACCATTTCTGACAAATGGCAGTCCAATCTCTTCTTGAAAGTCTTAAGTGATGAAGCTCCCACAACTTCGTAAGACTAGATGTTCCACTGATTGATTGATCTCACTATCAGAAAATTTATCCTTATTTCCAGGTTAAATCTCTTTGTTCAGTTTCCATCCATTATTACTTGTCTGGCCTACAGATGCTTTGAAAAAAAGCTTGATCCCTTCCTCTCTATGGAGCCCCTCAAATATTGGAACACTACTATCATGTGTCCCCTGGTTCTTCTTTTCACTAGATAGTCATGCCCAGTTTCTGTAACCGTTCTTCATATGTTTAACCTCCTGGTTGCTCTTCTCTGCAGACTCTTTTTCTAGAGTCTCAACATCTTTTTATAGTGTGGTAACCAAAACTGGATGCAGTACTCTAGGTGTGGTCTTACTAAGGCTTTACAGAGTAGTATTAGTATCTCATTTGATCTTAATTGTATCCCTCTGTTAATGCAATTTAGGAGTGCATTGGCTTTTTTGGCTGCCGCTGCACACTGCTGGCACATTCATTTAGTTTATTCTCCCATTTGCTTTATTTAATCATTTCCTTTGCCTCACATTGATGAGATATATACAGAATGAAATAAATTTGGAAAACAGTTTTAGCATGTTCACAAATTATAAAATGGCAAGCAAGTTTACAGGTTATGTTGGTAGGAGAAATTATGATAGCTACAGAATCTTCCATAAAAAGAGTTTCACATTTGCTAAAACTTCATAAATCTCCATATTTGTCCCTATCTTATACAAATGTTGGGTTGGCAACATTTTTATTTCCATCAAGCATAATAAAGATGATGTTGAAAATGAAGTTGTCAAATTTGTCACAGGTTCTTTAACTGTACCTAACTTTGTGGCTTCAAGGTACAAAGGAACCAACACAAAACAGATTCTTAATCAACACACACACACACACACACACACACACAAGCATTCACAATACCAATCGCTACTTCACTCTTCTCCACTGCTAATATTTCTACTGCTACTGCAACTACTACTCCTTGTGAACCCTACTATTCCTATTCCTGTGAGTATTGCTACAGAAAAAATATATCTTGCTTCAGGCTGCTTTATTTCCACACATAACACACACTTTTTTCTCTTTCCATACAAAAACACACCCACAATTGTCTCTCATTATTGTCAACATTGCAGTGCTGACTGAGGAGAGAACTTACCTAGGATAGTCCCACAGCAAGATAGGATACAAATGCATTTTATTATTATTATTATTATCATTACAGCGTAGGTATTGGCCTGCTTTCTCACAAAATTCATATTTTGAATGGTTTTCAAATACAGATTTCTTAAAGAAATACAAGCATATTATTAATTTTGCCATTGTTACTATTTCACCAAAAATAAGACCTACCCTGAAAATAAGCCTGAGCCTGATTTTTAGAGGGGTTGTAATATAAGCCCTACTGCAGAAATAAGCCCTGGTGGCATGGCCAGCACAAAAGGCAGCAAGTGAGCGAGGGCCAATAATGTCTGGCAGTAGCTGCAGTACACACACCGCAAGTGAGTTGATTATTTGTCCAAGAAGCAGGAGGAGGCAGAGATATTTAAAAGAAAATAGAAAAACGGCTCCTTGGGTGTATAAGGGTGCAGAGCCCTGGGTTAGGCAAACACCATGTTCATTAAGTGAACCTTCTGGTCATTAAGTGAACACTGTGGTTGTTAAACAAGTCCATTTTCCCCAATTTTTAACTGGAAACCAGAAGGAATGGTTGGAAACTAGCAAAAACCATAGAAAACCTCAGTCACATGACCATGTGGGATGTTGTAACTGGTCATAAATGTGTATATGTGTCTGTGTGCATGGCTTTCCAAACTCCAAAAACAGGTCAAGTAGCTCTGGGGAGGTCAGTTGTAAATTAGAACACTTGCTAAGCAACTGGCCATTAAGCAAGGACCACTTGTATTTGGTTTGCCACCTGGCCATACCCATCCAGTCACATGCCCACTAAGCCATGCCCACCAAGCCAGCCCACAGAAACAGTTGTTAAAAAATTTGAATCCCACCCCTGGGCAGGGGTATGGTTTCTGGCTGTAGATGCAGCCCACCAGCCCCTCAACTGGTACATGCAGTGTCTCCAGAGCCCACTCCCACCACCAGGCTGGCAGCAAGCAGAGGTAGAGGGAGGAACGTGATGTGGACTGCTGAATGCGCTTACTCCATCCCACTGTCTGTTTTGGCTTGTGACTGGAGAGCAGGTTGCTGTTGGTCCCCCGGCCCCCTCACGGGTCTTGCTCTTGGTCTTTGATTGGAGCATGTTCCCCTCATGCACCTGATCGCAGTGACCCACAGTGGTGCCAAGGTGCATCAGGTGCACAAGAGGTGCCCTTCCCAAGCAGATCCAGCAGAAAGTGGGGGAAGCCAACTAGATGTGGTAAAGCACACCAAGGCACAGCGGGCAAAAGACAGCCACCATGAGTGGGGAAAGCCAGATCTCCATCGGCACCATGGCCACCCAGGCCCAGCAGAGATGGGGGGAGGCACATGATGGCAGTGGCTTAATGGACCTGTGTGAGCTGCTGGCAGCCTTGGTGGTGCTTAAAGGAAACCTGCAAGTTATTATAGGAAAGCCTGGATTCCATTGAGGGCTGTATTTGCCTTCAATTAAATTGATATAGTTGCTCTTCAGATCTTTTAGTTAATGACATGGATATTGTTATAATCAATATATGCCCTCTATCCTCTATTCTCAAGTCTTCATAAATACATCTGGGTGTATGAATGCTTGAAATTTTACTAGTTCAAATACAAGGGAACAAGGTAAACATTTAAATATGTATGTTATTGTCTCCTTCCTCCTTTTTTTTTAAAAAAAAAGTTAAACTGCAAGTTTCCATTGAAGCAAGTCAGAAATTTGGATCTAGATCAATGGTGGTATTCAGCCAATTTGCACCGATTCCAGAGAACCAGTAGAGAGAACAATTTGGCCTGGGTCGTCGAACTGATAGTGACTTCGGGCTGGCTACGCCCCCCGACCTGGTCACCTGGTCACCACTTGCTCACCCTTTCTGGCTGCTCAATGCTCGCCCCACCGACCACCTCCCTATCTATGTTGCCCTCACCACATGGCCCAACTAATTGCCTTGCCAGTGGCCTTGCTGATGCACAGTCAGCTTAGCTCCATCAAAGGTAAGCAATGCATGCTGCCCGCTGACCCTTTGCCTTGGATCGGAGGCTGGGGCCCCAGGGAATACGCTATTCCTTGAAGCCCTGGAGCCACTGGCTGCTTCGGCTGGGTCAGGGAATGTGTGATTCCCTGGCTCTGGCCTTGCCCCAAAGCTGCCGCCCACTCGCCATCTGCTCTCCCTTAAGTGCGATGCATCACCCATTTTCCCCTCCTTCAGAGGCCCTGGCCTTTAATCTCCTCACTTCCTCCCCTACGACTGCCTCTTTCATCTTCCGTGGCCATGACCTTACCTTCCTCCCATGGCTGGCTGCTAGGGAAAGCAAGCCAGGACTGAGAGCCACTGGGCTCCCCCACCAGTCCGCATCTCGCCCCCCTTATCATGAGATGTCTGCAGATGATGCCTCTTTGCCAGCCGTAACCAAGCCGGATGGCTGGAGGCTTCTTGCACCAAAAACTATCAGCCTCTGCTTTTCGAATGTGCCAAAAAAGAGCTTCATCACCACCCTGTTCTTCACACTGGACACACACACACACACACACACCATTGCTTGCTGCGCCAAAAGTACTTGCCTGGGCAAGTACCTCCACTCTGGCATAGCAGGCAATGGGGCACACTCCGATGCAAAGAACAGGGCGGCAAGTCCCAGTTGTTGCTTCTTTGCCACCAGAACCAAGCCAATAGCCCACAAACTGTCTCCTAGCAGAAGGTCCCAGGACCTCACATGTGCACACATGAGGCTAGAATCTTCTGCGAGGAGATAGTGTATGGGCAAGTCCTTATGGAACCCTGAGATGCATTGCACATGCTCTGTATATGCCTGAGAAGGAGGAAAAGACTTGGGTGAACTTTTCTGCCTCCCTTCACTTTGGTCCACTGCTGCTCAGAAGGCAGCCACCCAAGCCTGTCCCTTTAAAATACTTCGATGTGGAGGGAAAAACCAAAAAGAGACAGGCAGGGTGCAGGAGCTACCTTCTGACTCCCAGCCGAGTCGTCCCCATCCCCCTGCCAAGAAGCCTCCAGCAGCCACCTCTTTGCTGGCAGGAGAATCCTCCAGCCACCACTTCTGACTCAGTTCTGGCCAGCAAAGAAGTGGCAAAAAGACATGGTGGCTGTAGGCTTCTTGCAGCAAAAATTACCGACCTCGGGCTTTGCTCCACTTCTCCAACATGCCACCATGGCTGCGTTCGAGGCACCAGCCATGCAGGTCCACCCCATTGAGCCTGCTGCCCTGGAGGGACTTGCCCAAGCAAGTCTGAGCAGAATGGTGCAGCAGGCAATGGGGTAAACCTGCATGGCTAGCACCTAGAACATGGCAGTGGCAGCACATTGGAAAAGTGGAGCAAAGCCAGAGGTTGGTGGCTGTAGGCTTCTTGCAGCAAAAATTACCAACCTCCAACTTGCTTGGGCAAGTCCTCCGGTGCAGTGGGCTCAATAGGATGGACCTGTGTGGCCGGCGCCTAGAATGCTGCAGTGGCAGTGCGTTGGAGAAACAGAGCAAAATCAGAGGTCGGTAATTTTCACTGCAAGAAGTGTACAGCCACTGTGTCTTCTTTTCAGTGCAGCTGGAATCCAGTCACGCCAAAAAAACCACACAGTGGCTGCAGGCATCTTGTGACAAGGGTGAGATGTGGGCTGGCAGGGACCCAGTAACAACAATGGCTCAGCCCTGGCTTGCCTTCCCTGAGAGCCAGCTGCAGGAGGAAGGTAAAGTCACATCTATGGGATGATGAAAGAGAAGGTCATGGGGGAGGAAACGAGGAGATTAAGGGCCGGTGCCTCTGAAAGGCCTGCCCAGGCAGAAAATAGGTAGATAGATAGAAATTCAATTTTTTTCCTACCGGGTTCTGTGGGCGTGGCTTGGTGGGGGGTCATGTGACTGAGTGGGCATGAGTGATGTCAAGTTGGACATGCCCACTCAGTCACATTACCCTCCCCACCAAACCACAACCACAGAAACGGTAAAGGGAAAAATTGGATACCATCACTGATCTAGATCTGAATGTTTTTAAACTTAGAGGCCGCAGATCTTTATAATTTAATTGGATTCATCATTAACTTTAATCCATTATTAACTTCCTCTTTTTCATCAACAGCAAGTATTGTACAGCTGTTTAGATAAGAATAATTAAGAACAATGTAGTTTCTTGTAAATTTCTTTAAGAATAATGTGAACAAAATGACTAAGCATCAAAATCAGGCCACACACAAAAGATGGGTAATATTTAATAACTTTCAGAAAGGCAAGATAAACTAATTTTGCTTTAAAACAGGGTGGTCTTCAGATCAAGTATTGGCAAAAGAACATGAGCTTTTATCTGGAATACATTTTTTCACTTCTCAAGGAGGGCAAGAGGACAAAACATGAAAGTAGTCTATTGATGCCAGAACAGAGGACAATTCTGTCTAGAAGAGTAGCAAAATTATAAAAGTTACAAGTCAGTCCAAAATAAATTTAGAATACTCACGTTTGCAAAGTAAGTATACTTGTAAAACAGTATTTTGGATATAATGTGATTTAATTCCAATGAAAAATAGCTATTAGTTACAAATATGAACCCTAAAAAAACAAACCATATAATTTGTATTATTCCACTATTGAATGAAAGCAGAATTAATCACATGAAAGAATACAACTATTGTATATTGGGATTATCATTCCATTTAACCCTGGAGTTACAATGATCTGCGACTTGACCCATCCTTACTAGAAGGTAAGGCAGTGGGGTTCGCCAGTAACTGTGGGCTCAACAATCATCCTTGCAGGGCGGTGAAAAGGTGAGATTCATCCCATCCTTGCAGGGCGGTGAGTACCGGGAGCTGTGAGTCAGTCTTCAGACGTTTGCAGCCAGGGTGTGAAACAGACTGCTTCCCCCCTGCCATCCCTCCTTCCCTCTTCCCTCTTCACCAAATTGCAAATCCAGACTTCCTCTTTAAAAGGACAGTAACTTTGGACTTTCAATAAGTACGGAAGTATTGTTATAACTGAACTTCTGTGAAGATTGGAAGCAATTTTATTTCCTGTGATAGAAGCAGAAGTATATTGAAGCCAGGAGCGAATGTTCAATACAAATCTGAGTCTACATAATAAAAATATAAACTGTTCAAATTGCCAGTGCAAGACTATCTTTCTTTCTCTTTCTCTTAAAAGCAACAAACTTTGAAAGTGTATTTAAATTAACTAGGAGGTGGCCAGAAATCCCATTCATCAAGGGAAAACAAAACAAAAAGTTTCCTGTTGCCTCCCAGTGAATTGTTCTGTTTATCTCTGCTGAAGAAGGGACCAGAGATCTCCCCTTCAACATCTTTGCATCTTTACTATCTCAAAAATTCAATCTACAAAACAAGAAATAGAGTGTAAACCCTTGCTCATTGATTGTTTTCAAACAGCCCAGAGACCTCCTGCCAGTTTATCGAGGGTTATAAACCTATTCTCAGATATCAGCAACAGCTAAGCAAAGTAAAGCAATAACCATTTACTTACCAACTCTCAATACTACTTCATACTACTTCATTACTTTCATTATCTCAAAAAAATCAATTTCTTTAAAATAATTAATTTTTATCAAATGATCAATTGATTTATTGTTTTTATTGCTTAGTATGATTGAGTGTTTAGTGCATATAGTGTAATTACTGAATATCTGATTAGTAAAATCAGTGATTTAGTGAATTTAATTGACCAGTGTGTTTAGTAATTACTGTAATAAATTAGGCTGTTTGTTGCTTAGCAAAATTATTTGATTAGAGTGATTTGAATAACCAATTGATTGATTGATTGATTTTTAGTAATAAGCAACCTTACTTTTGATTTGTTCTCTAACATATCAATTAACATTTATTAATTACCAACATTCATTAAGTAACTGTCTACCTATCACATTAACTAGCCATTGGAATTGATTACTGTACTATTGCCATTGACCATGCCAGCCAAAAACTCCAAACCAAAACAAAAGAAAAATATATCTACCAATGACCTCCCAGACTCCTGCACATGTTTCAAATTTCTTGAAACCATCAATGAAAGCGAAATTTACATCAAATGCTGCCTATGCAATAATCTAGCCCACCCTCCCTGCTTAAACGCAAACAAAAGCCTAGCTGATATGGTTAAAAATTCAGATACATTATTTTATCTATGTCCATCATGCTCTTCTCCTAAGCTAAACAAACTGAGTACCCTACCTGACAAAGTTGAAAGCATAGAATCACTCATTCACTCAATAGAAGAATGCTTAGCAACATGTTTTGAAACAACTATAAAAGCAAGCCTAATTTCTCTTGAAAAAAACATAAAGCACAGATAAGTGAGTACCTATCAGCTCAAAATCAAATCCCACAACAACCACAACCACAACCTCAACTACAATCACAACTACAACCAAAAATAACCACCAAACCACAACCACAAACAATTACTATCCCTTCAAATAATTCCACAAATAATATCTCCTTACTCATCAGAGACACCTTGGAACGTGAACAGAAACGTCCAAATGCCATCTTATTTGGTCTCAAAGACACCAACGAATCAGATGACATCAGCAAAGTTCGTGATATCATAAGCAACTCAAATACAACAAACATCTCTCCTGAAGATATAATTGAAATAACCAGAGATGGCCATGGGTACAAATACAATGACGGCTCTATGGCCCCAAGATTTTGTAGACTTGTATGCAAAAATGAGTCCAGCAAACGCATATTCATTCATAGAATAAATGCCATTGCAAAAACCAATTCCAACCACAAAAAACTTCGCTCAAGACCAGACTTATCCATACTGCAAAGAATCTGCTCCTGTGAACTCCGCGCAGAACTCAAACCATCTAGACAACGGAGAAAAGGATCTATACATTGACTACAGAGCTGATTGCATCAAAAGAAAGTCACATGACCCACAACTCCGCATCCCACCCCACCCCATCCAATCCAACATCACTCAAAACTAGGCATGCACACCCCTAACTACCTCTATTCCAACCACAACTGGCCTTAAAGGCAAGCTAGCCTTGTAAATAAAATACCTGATTTCTCCTCTTAATAAATATGGCTAAATTTGACATCATATTTGTTTGTGAAACATGGCTCAATGCATCTCTCTCTGACTCCATTACCACAGTAAGAGACTATCATGTTTACCAATCAGATCGTGAAATCTGTAGAGGTGGTGTTGCTATCTTCTATAAAAAGTCCCTACATCTAAAAATAATCCAAGTTACCCAGGAGCTTGCTATTCCTGAGACCATTGTCTGTGAACTGTCCTTAAATATCACATTTCATTTCTTACTATGTTACAGAGCCCCCGATTATGACATCGAATATGTAAACAAGCTATATACACTACTAACATGGGCAGCATTCTGCCCACACGCTTTTATCTTTCTTGGTGACTTCAATCTACCTCATATTAACTGGACCCTAAACAAATGTACAACTGAAGCCATACATGCAACCTTCTACAATGCTGTAACAAATCTGGGACTGGAACAACTAGTAACCAACAATACTAGGCTTAACAACTGCCTTGATCTCATCTTCTGCAAGAGTTTGAATTCAATTTATGGAATACAAATTAAAAAACCCTTTTCCAACAGTGACAGCATGATTGACTTTTGTCTCAACATACGTCCACACAAAAATCATCACAATGACAGAATCCCCAATTATAACTTCAAAAAAGGCAACTATGATCTTATAAATAACGATCTCTTAGCTCTTGATTGGCAATTTCTATTCTCTGGATGCAATACTGTAGAAGACTATTACAACATATTTTTACTTGAAGTCAAAAGAGTCATCGAACTATATGTACCATTAACAACTCCCCAAACCAGAAAAAACAAATTACCCAAAACAATAAGGAAGCTTCAGTCCAAAAAGAAATCACTTTGGTGGAAAAAAAATCTGGTTACGTTGCCAACTTCAAAAGCCGATACAAAAAATTATGCCACCAGATAAAAGCAGAATGCACCAATTATCACATTAAACAAGAGGAAAACCTTCTATGAACCAAATTCCACCTGCACTTTCTTCAATTTTGTAAACAACAAACTAAAAGACTCAAGGTCCATCCCACCCCTGAAAGGACCTAATGGTAAAGACTGCAACAATGACACCATTAAAGCCAACCTCTTTAACACATTCATTGGCTCAGTATTTGTAAACAGCAATGGATCATGCCCAGTATTTCCTAGTTGAATCACAGACAACTACAATGGTCTAATACATATCGATTTTACAGAAGACAATGATGAAAAAGCACTACACAATCTAAAACCATCTCTATCTATTGGACCGTATGGAATATGTGCCTACTTCTTAAAAAAACTACCCACTGCCATAGCCGAACCTCTAAGCATAATCTTTGAAAAATCTTTCAGGACCAGCTTCTTGCCAAAACTATGGTCACAAGCCACGGTCATCCCCATCTTCAAAAAAGGAGACCCCAGCCTAGTTAAAAATTACAGACCAATCTCCTTATGCTGCATCACCTGTAAAGTCATGAAATCGATTATTAACCAATCCATTATCCTCCACTTAGAGACAACCTACTCTCCAATAAACAATTTGGTTTCAGAAAAAAACTATCCTGTAATCTGCAACTCTTACACTGCAAAAACATATGGACTACACAACTCGATCAGGGCAAAGCAATAGACGCAATCTACATAGACTTCTGTAAAGCCTTTGATTCAGTGGTACATGACAAACTACTCCTAAAACTAAAATCTTATGGTATCTCTGGACACCTACATAACTGGATAGTAGCATTCCTGTCAAACAGACAACAAATGGTCAAAATTGGGAGCGTCCTTTCAAATTCTATACCTGTCAACAGTGGTGTCCCCCAAGGCATTGTTCTAGGACCAACTCTTTTCATACTCTACATAAATGACCTCTGTGATGATATCAAGAGCAACTGCATTCTCTTCGTTGATGATGTAAAGCTATTCAACACCACAGACAATACTGCTACCCTTCAAAAAAACCTTGACTATGTATCAGAATGGTCAAACAAATGGCAACTTCAAATCTCAACAAATAAATGCTCTGTCCTACATATTGGCAAAAAAAAATCAGAAAATAAAATTCAGGCTGAATAGTCAAGACCTTGTTGATGATCCAAACTCTGTCAAGGATCTTGGAGTACTCATCTCAAATGACCTAAGTGCTAGATCCCACTGTAACTACATAGCTAAAAAGGCGTAAGAGTTGTTAACCTAATCTTACATAGCTTTTTCTCTGGTAATATTACACTAATAACTAGAGCATACAAAATATTTGCTAGACCAATACTCGAATATAGCTCATCAGTCTGGAACCCACATTACGTATCTGATATTAACACAGTTGAGAAAGTCCAGAAATATTTCACAGGAAGAGTTCTGCACTCCTCTACTCGTTGCAGAATACCTTATGCTACCAGACTTTAGACCTAGAAAACCTTCGGTCCGATCTAAGTATAGTATATAAAATCATACATTGCAATGTCCTACCAGTCAATGAATACTTCTGCTTCATAACAACACAAGAGCAAACAATACAGTGTTTCTCATAAAATAAGGCCGGGTCTTATATTTTTTTGAGCCCCAATAAAACGGCTAGGCCATCTTTTCAGGGGTGACTTAATTCCCCCCTTGCATCCTCATCTAGAGCACCCCGCGGGCAGCCTCGCCACCAGCTGCTCCAAACAGGTGATCATGGCGAAGTGCAGAGAGCTCCCTACTCCCACCAAATACCTTTGCTGCAGACCCAAGACCTTTGGCACCAGCCGCTGTTGCTTTCACTTCTGCCCATTCCGCCACCATGTTTGGAGTGCCGCTGCCATTTGGAGTGCCGCCGCCATTTGGAGCACCCCCGTCATGTTTGGAGCTGCCACTTCCGCGTTTGGAGCTGCCGCCGTGTTTGGAGTGGCGGCGGCGCTCCAAATGGCGGTGGTGCTCCAAACAGCGGCAGTGCTCCAAACGCGGAAGCGGCAGCTCCATACGCGGCGGCAGCTCCAAATGCAGACATGGCAACTCCAAACAGCGGCAGTGCTCCAAACAGCAGTGGGGTTCACCTCCAGGTCTCAGCAGAGCCAGCTTTTGTTCCCATGGGAAAGAGAACCACCTAGCCTAAACAACTCTCTCTATCTCCCTCCTCCCACCTTAGGAATGTGGCAAGCCTGAAACCCTTCCCCCCATGATCAGCAAAGAGAAAGAGAGAAAAGGAATATATAATAAGGCTAAATAAAATGGCTACACATGTGTCAATTTTGGGCTTGAGACCTTCCTTCCTTCCTTGACACTAGAAACATAGGATAAAGAAAATGGAGCAGAAATCCTTAGTGCAAAATTTCAATGCCTTTCAATCAGGTTTTTAGAAAAAATGTGCCAAATGTTTGATAAAATTGACAAAGCATGTTCTAATGAGGTTGTAAAACAAGACCAAACTATAACGGATATCTCTGAAATTAATTTGAAGAGGGATTTAAATGTAATATAAATTGATCTGATGGATGACTCATTCTCTAAAGAAGATAAACAGATATTAAAATAGGAAATTTAGAAAGAAAAAGAAATAAAGAAGGAGAGAGGGAGGGAGGGAGGAGAAAGATAATGAGATATCTATTCTATTCCAATCACCTGCTCCAACAGGGTTAGAAGGGTGTGTGTGTTCTCCTTGTAATTTACCAGTACATTTTGGTTTTGCCTTCTTCAGAATTGGCATTGTAATACATTGGGGAAAAGTAATTTTTAGGGTGGAGATCTGGTCCAATGGATCCTGTTTAAAGCCTCAACAAAATGTGAGAGCTTCCTGATAGTCTTGACCATGTTTTGTTCACAAAACCTTTTAATAGAAGCCAAAGATGTTTCAATGTGCTGGCAAAGATGTTTCAATGTGGAAAAGGGCCTCAGTCTAAATTAGGCCTCATTTCAATCTGATGCATCAGGTCTCTCTCTCTCTCTTTCTCTCTCTCTCCTTCCCTCCCTCCCTCCCTCCCTCCTAGACTGGTTTTGCTCAATTTATCCTGCAGGGCCAGCACTTTAAACATGGATGGATAGAGAAAGAGAGAGAGAGAGAGAGATTGGTAGGTAGGTAAGTAGGTAGGTAGGCAGGCAGGCAGGCAGACCTTTTGGATGAATGTATGGATAGATAGATAGATATGTTTGCTATGGAAATGAGGAGAAGAAAAAAATTGCCCAAAACATGGTCAGAAGCATATATTACACTTATACTGAAGGAAGATACAGACCTGCAGCAAGTTAAAAATTATAGACCTATATCCCTATTAAATTCAGATTATAAAATCTTTGCTTCAATCTTGGCAGAAAGACTGAAAAGATATTTAAATAACTTTATCCATGCTGATCAAAATGGATTTCTGTCAAAGAGACAAATCAAAGACAATGTGAGAATAATTCTGGACACTTTAGAATACTATGAGGCACATCCGGAAAAGCAAATGGTCTTGATGTTTCTAGATGCACAAAAAGCCTTTGACAATGTGAGTTGGCAATTCATCTTACTGCAATTGATACAAATGGGCTTTGGTAAAAATTTTATCCAAGCCATTGAAATGATATATCATAAACAAACTGCAAAGGTTATGGTAAATGGAGAATTAACAGAATCCATAGATATAAGAAAAGGGACAAGAAAAGGTTGTCCACTGTTGCCTCTGCTGTTTGTGTTAACATTGGAAGTGTTGAATAGGAATATTAGAGAAGAAAAAGAAATAAAAGGAATGAAAATCAAAAAGGCAGAGTATAAATTGCAAGCCTTTGCAGATGACCTGGTATTTATATTAGAGGATCCATTGGAAACAACACCTAAATTAGTAGAAAAGATAGAAGAATATGGAAGAGTAGCAGGTTTGAAAATAAATAAAGATAAAACAAAGGTATTAACAAAGAATATGTTAGCAAGATGAAAGAAAGAGTTGGAAGAAGTTTTAGAAATACAGGTCACAAATAAGGTTAAGTATTTAGGGATATACATTACATCAAGATGTAGCACACTGAAAGAGGATAACTATCTTAAACTCAAACAGCAGATTGTGACAGATTTGACAAAATGGGAAAACTTACAATTATCATTGATTGGGAGAATATCTACAATTAAGATGAATGTATTGCCTAGAATTTTATATCTATTCCAGACAATTCCAATTCGACTAGGGAAAGAGTTTTTTGAAGACTTAAATAGAATTGCGCTGAAATATATTTGGAAGGGTAAGAAAGTGAGAATAAAACTTAAACTGTTACAAGATGCAAAAACAAGAGGAGGGTTTGCCTTGCCCAACTGGGAGTTATATTACCAGGCGACAAATCTGATGTGGGTAAAGGAATGGATAACATTAAGGAACAGTAGACTGTTGACTTTAGAAGGACATGACTTGCTGCTGGGATGGCATGCTTTCCTCTGGTATAAGGGAACTAAAACACAGGGGTATTTTAGAAGACCTTACATTAGAGAGGCACTGTTTTTGAACTGGGAGAAGATAAAAAGACAATACTACTTAAAAATTCCATTATGGATATCTACCATTGAAGCCTTTTCTTATCCAATAATATATAAAAAGGAACAAACAGTTAGATATGGTGAGATATTGAATGAAAGGGGTGAACTTAAATCTATGCAAGCGTTGGAAGAACAAGGTGTAAAAATGAATTGTTTTTCATATTTGCAAATACAATCTAGATTTGATAAAGATTTTAAAACAGAAGGTATTTATGATAAGTTGACTGATTTAGATAAAATTCTGATGGGTACTGATGAAAAGGTAATTTTAAAACTCTATGGACATTTATTAGAATTTAAGTTGGAAGAAGAACAAGTTAAAGAAACAATGATTGCTTGGGGGGAAAATTTTGGATATGGGATTGATTTAGAGAAATGGCAAAAATTGTAGTCTCAAAATTATAAAATGACAACAATTTTATATGATATGGGATTTGTTTTATCAATGGTTGGACAAGAAGACATGGTAATGTAATAGATCAGATAATTTTGTAATAGAAGTTTAATAGATTGATATAAAATATAATATAGACATATATAACCATTGGATGAAAGTACAATATAAACTTTGGAATAAAATTTGGAATATCTCATATGGAACGATGGAATAGATAGTTTGGTCATGGATGATTAATATCATAAATATATAAGCATATGTTAGTTTGACAATGTGAAAATTTATATAAACTGTGAGTAAATGACTACAAAAGGATAGCACAAAAGATTTGTAACAAACTGACACACTGTATGTATATAAGGTGGTTTTGTGTTTTTATGTTTTGTTTGTATATGTTTGTCTTAAAAACAAAAACTTTTATAAAAAAACATGGATGGATGGATGAATGGATAGATATAGAGAGAGAGAGAGAAAGAGAGAGGCAGAGAGAGATGTAAGTAAGTAGGTAGGTAGTTATATAGATAGGTATATTGGTAGATAGGTAGGTAGGCAGGCAGGCAGGACTTTTGGATGAATGTATGGATAGATAGGTAGGTAGGTAGGTAGGCAGGCAGGCAGGCATGCAGGCAAGAAGACAGACAGACAGACCTTTTGGAGGGATGGATGGATAGGTAGGTAGATTGGTAGATAAGTAGGTAGGGAGGTAGGTAGATAGGTAGGTAGGTAGGTACGTGGGTAGTTTGGTGGGTAGGTAGAAAGAAAGATCTATATTGGTAGATAGGTAGGTAGGCAGGCAGGCAGGAAGGCAGGCAGGCAGGCAGGCAGACCTTTTGGATGGATGGATGGACAGATAGACAGACAGACAGAATGCAACAGCAGCGACACTTTGGGAAAGTACAGTCACTCTGGCTTTGGTCTACTTTCCTGATGTGCCTGCAGGGCCGGCGCTTCGAACATGGATGGATGGATGGATAGAGAGAGAGAGAGAGAGACAGGTCAATAGATAGATAGATAGATAGATAGATAGATAGATAGATAGATAGATAGATAGATAGATAGATAGATAGATAGATAGACAGATAGATCCATATTGGTCGATAGATAGGTAGGTAGGTAGGTAGGTAGACAGGAAGGCAGGCAGGCAGGCAGGTAGGTAGGTAGGCAGGAAGGCAGACAGACAGACCTTTTGGATGTATGTACGTATGGATGGATAGACAGACAGACAGACAGAAAGACAGACAGACAGAATGCAACAGCAGTGGCACTTTGGAAAGTAGAGCCACTCTGGCTTTGTTCTTTCCCGATGTGCCTGCAGGGCTGGCACTTCGAACATGGATGGATGGATAGATAGATAGAGAGAGACAGAGAGAGACAGGTAGGTAGGTAGGTAGGCAGGCAGGCAAGCAGGCAGGAAGAGAGACAGACAGACCTTTTGGATGGATGGATGGATGGATGGATGGATGGGTAGGTAAGTAGATAGATAGATAGATAGATAGATAGGTAGGTAGGTAGGTAGGTATCTTTGGTTCTTTGGTCTTAAACCCATTAAGTCTGTTTGCAGGAGTAACCTTACTTTTCTCTTGGCTACAAGGATTACAGTTTAAATACTTGCTACAGGGTTTCAATTTTACTCCCTCTGACAAGTTGACAGTTTGTTTGAGCATTTTGAAATTAATGTGCCCTAGACGTCTATGCAGTAAATGTATATATGTGGCTTAACATTGTTATAAACTGAGTTAGCCATCTTCAACTGGTCATCATGTATTACATATAAATCATTCTCTAATGTAGCAGTAACACTTTTACCCTCTTTCTCTATTATACAGTTATCTCCCCTAAAGGTTACTACATAACCAATATTAACTAAAGCCCTTACTGATAGCAAATTAAATTTCAGTTTAGGTACATATAACATAGTTAAATGTTCGTTTATACAAGAACAATATGCAGTATCTTCACCTGATGTGTTCATCTTCCATCCATTTGTCAAGGATACATGTTGTTTACTCGTGGACATCTTTACAAATCTTTTTCTATCTTTAGTAATGTATTGTGATGCTCCACTATCATCAACCCACAAATCATGGTTTACAGTTGAATTGCTAGACATAGCTAAACTAACATTCTTCTTAGCCTTCTGGTGTTTGCCAGTATTCTGTTGTTTTCCCTTCTTATAGAATCTAGCTATATGTCCCCTAGCCCCACAAGAAAAACATTTCCTAATAGTATAGGCAGTTGAAGACAAATTTTCTTCTTGTGGTTGTTCCTTCCTCATTTGGTCCCTATCCAGCCATCTTCTTGCTTCTTCTAACAATCTTCCGGTTATGTCAGTCAATGTCAGTTTATCTCTGGGCAGGACTTCCAGTGAAGATACATAATCATCATAACTTTCATTCAATCAGGAAAGAATGATATAAACTTGATGCAGCTCTGAAAATATCAGTTCTTTTTCATGTAGCTCTTGAAAAGTTCTTTTCATGAAGTTTAAATGAGCTAACATATCTCCACCTTTCAGAAGACGTGCTCTAAACAGTTTACGTGTAAGATGTATGTGTGCACCTTCACTGTCACAAACATAAATCCTCTTCAAATTCTTCCAACACCTAGCAGCAGACTCTTCTCCACGATTATGGACTAGCTGCTGGTCACTCAATGTTAGTCCAATTATACAAAGAGCTCGTTCATTGTTCCGTTTAAAGTCAGCAAGCTTCTTGGCATCGTCCTCATTAGCTGGATCCCAAGCATTTATATCCGGTGGGTCTTGAACTACATTCCATAAACCTTCTTTACACAGAAGTAGACTGCACTTCATAGACCAGGAAACATAGTTTGTTCCATCCGACCGGGTTATCAGCGATAGACTTGTTGAAGTGTCTTGTGCCATCTTTATCAGAACAGTAACCCACAATTAAACAGTAAACAGCTGTCTGTCTACAGTACTGTGCATTCACACCAACTCTCAGTTATCTGAGTCTGGTATGGCCTGGGCCCATAATCAGTGTTGAGGTAATTCCCCGTTAGGAGAATGAGCGCATACAGGGAGACGTAGTGAGAGAAGTGTTTGAACAATACACACACAGCACACAGATACACTGTACAGTAAATGTAGGGTTTTACTTTCAATAAAGGTTTAAGCAAAGTTCAAGATCAGCAGTCCATAGTCATTCACAGTTAAATCAGTCAGTTTTCAGTCCAGGGATAATCCAATAACAAAGTCCAGTGTCAAAAACAGTTCAGTATCAGACTTACATCAAATCCAAAAATAGCAGTCAGTTAGGAAGAACGGCAATACTCTCCAACAGAAGGAAACAGAGACTCACTGAGACTTCTTCTGAGACTAAGACTTTAGACTAAACAACCCAGGTTTCTGGCTCCATCTTATGGCTGTTTGAGAAACCACACCCAATTACAGTTTTTTTTTGGCATTCCCTTAAAGAGACAGTATTAAAATGTCTATCCTGGTTTATATATTGTCCAACCCAAATAGCTGTTAGGTGACTTACATTCCTAACAGGTAGGCAGGAAGACAGACAGGTAGGCAGGTAGGTAAGTAGGCAGGAAAGCAGACAAACAGACAGACAGACAGACAGACAGACCTTTTGGATGTATGGATGGATGGATGGATGGGTGGGTGGATGGGTGGATGGGTGGATGGATAGATTGATAGACAGACAGACATACAGACAGACAGACAGACAGACAGAATGTGACAGTGGTGCCACTTTGGGAAAGTAGAGCCACTCTGGCTTTGCTCTACTTTCCTGATGTGCCTGCAGGGCCGGTGCTTCGAACATGGATGGATGGATGGATGGATGGATGGATGGATGGATGGATGGATGGATAGATAGATAGATAGATAGATAGATAGATAGATAGATAGAGATAGAGATAGATAGATAGAGATAGAGATAGAGATAGAGATAGAGATAGAGATAGATTGATAGATAGATAGATAGATAGATAGATAGATAGATAGATAGATAGATAGATAGATAGATAGATAGATAGATAGATAGATAGCGAGAGAAAGAGAGAGAGAGGTAGATAGATAGGTAGGTTGATAGCTAGGTAGGCAGGCAGGCAGGCAGACCTTTTGGATGAATGTATGGATAGAAAGATAGGCAGGTAGGCAGGCAGGCAGGCAAGCAGGCAGGAAGAGAGACAGACAGACCTTTTGGATGGATGGATGGGTATGTAGGTAGGTAGATAGGTAGGTATGTAGGTAGGTAGATTGGTAGGTAGGTAGGTAGGTAGATAGAGAAATCTATATTGGTAGATAGATAGGTAGGTATGTAGGTAGGGAGACAGGAAGACAGGTAGGAAGGCAGGTAGGTAGGCAGGCAGGAAGGCAGACAGATAGAGAGACAGACAGACCTTCTGGATGGATGGATGGATGGATGGATGGATGGATGGATAGATAGATAGATAGATAGATAGATAGATAGATAGATAGATAGATAGATAGATAGATAGATAGATAGATAGATAGATAGATAGACAGACAGAAAGACAGACAGACAGACAGACAGAATGCGACAGCAGTGGCACTTTGGGAAAGTAGAGCCACTCTGGCTTTGCTATACTTTCCCAACGTGCTGCCGCCACTGCATTTAATACACCAACTCCATAGGCTCACCCCATTGAGCCCCTTGCACCGCTCCGGTGCAACAGTCAATGGGGTGAGCCTGCAGTGCTGCACCTCGAACACCCCCTACTGCCTCTTAGCGTCCCCACAGGGGCCGGCAGAGGGGCACTAAGAGGCAGTAGGGGGGTGTTCGAGGTGCAGCACCGTAGGCTGACTCCATTGACTGTTGCACCGGAGCAGTGCAAGGGGTTCAATGGGGTGAGCCTGCGGAGCTGGCGTATCAAACGTGGCTGCGGCTGTTGCTCTATTTTCCCAACATGCCACCGCTGCCGCATTCAAGCTGCTGGCTATGGAGCAGTGCAACAGTCAATGGGGTGAACCTGTGGGCCCAGAGCCTCTAACGCCCCCTGCCACCTCTTAGCGCCCCCCTGCTGGCCCCCTTGCATCTTTGCGCCCCCCCTAAGGCATCCCCCTGACCTCCAAGGGGCAGTACCACATTGGGAACCACTGCTCTAGAAGAACACATCAAATTATTGAGAAAAGTATTTAAAAGACTATTAGAGGCAAAGCTGCATGTGAAACTATCCAAATGTGAATTCTATAAAGAGTCATTAGATTATCTTGGCTACCACATTTTAAATCAAGGGATAGAAATGGATCTAGCACAAGTGAAAGCTGTCTTGGATTGGCAACCCCCAAAAGTCACATTCTCCAATAGAAGTAATTCAACATTGCTTGATGTCATAAATCTCCACCTCAAGGGGCCTGAACACAGTCAGCTCATTTTCCCATGGGAAGAAGAATCACCTAACCTAAACAACTCTCCTTATCTCCACTCCTCCCCTCTAAGAATGTGGCAATCCTGAAACCCTTCCCCCATGACTGCCAAAGAGAAAGTAAGACAAAAGAATATATACTAAGCCTAACTAAAATGGCTACACATATGTCAATTTCAGGCTTGACATGCCATTAGATACCTAGATCATACTGTATTACCAAATGTAGTGGGCATGCATGGAAGCTGAAAGATATTGAATTAAAATACACACATGGTAGGAAAAAAATGATAAAACAACACATAGACTTAAAACCTGAGATATTCTTATTGGGAATTGTGCCTGAAAGCTATAGTAAAGAAATAACACAATTATAAGAAAATAATGGAATGTGCAGAAAAGAGTAGATTAACATTAGCAACTAGAGAACAAGAAGAAAAGGAGTATTATAACATTTTGGAGTTATTGTATAGATGGTTAGAAAATAGAGTAGGAAATTAAAGGATATTATATTAATAATGATATACTAAAATTGATTATTTTTGGATAAGGTTTAATATGAATATAATTTAGTAAGATTTGGAATTTGCCTTTAAGGACAGTTTGAAATTGAAATAAAAACTTAATGACAATGTAATAATGATATAAGAGTATATCTTCACTATAATATAATATGAATGTAAACTAAATAAGAAATGTATACCAATATTATTACATGCACAAGATATATGTACTCAATCAACACATTGTATAATTGAAAGATGGTTTTATTTGTTGTTTTTGTTATAAAAATAAAATAAAAATAAAAAAAAAAGAACTGCAGAAAAAACAGTTACTACCAACCTGCCTTCCATTGATGGCCTGTATACTGCACGAGTCAAAAAGAGGGCTGTGAAAATATTTACAGACCCCTCACATCCTGGACATAAACTGTTTCAACTGCTATCCTCAAAAGACGCTATAGAGCACTGCACACCAGAACAAATAACACAAGAATAGTTTTCCCCCAAATGCCATCACTCTGCTAAACAAATAATTCCCTCAACACTCTCGAACTATTTACTAAGCCTGCATTGCTATTACTATTAATTTTCTCATCATTCCTATCATCCATCTCTTCCCACTTATGACTGTATGACTGTAACTTTGTTGCTTGTATCCTTAAGATTTATATTGATTGTTTCCTAGTATGATTTGATTGCTTATTTGTACCCTATGACTATCATTAAGTATTGTACCTTCTGATTTTTGATGAATGTATCTTTTCTTTTTATGTACACTGAGAGCATACGCACCAAAGACAAATTCCTTTTGTGTCCAATCACACTTGGCCAATAAATAAAGAAATTTATTATCCTGCCTCTCAATATTTTTTATATATGAAACTAATTTTTTCTTTATATTTTTATATTTTCTTTATATTTAGATGTAGCTTCTCTCCACCGGTTATACCAAATCAGTATACCTTAATATTTGTCATAGGACAACTAAAATTGATACATTTTATTTATAACTACTATTTATAACTAATGAAAATTTAAAACAAATTATTATTTATTTAGCATATGGTGATGGTATATTACCCAGGAGACTACACTGTGAACCCAGAGTAGTTATTTGGCTGCATAAGACTGCTAGTCCATTCAGCTCATGCTCATGCTCTATCAACAGGGGGCAAACTAGCTCCACACTTAGAATAGCTAACAGCCTTTTGAAGCAGCATCTGTGGTTTTTCCCCTCCACTGAAGTCATCTCAAGTTCAAGTGTTGCATTTGGGCAGGTCCAGCTGTTAGATCTGGAGGAGTGGGCGCAACGAACGGAGACGAGGCATCGAATAGTGACTCAACTCTTTATTAGTGACTTCAGAAAGAGAACAACACGCTAGGGCAGCAGCAGCTCCTTTTATAGAGCTGGCTGCTGTCACAGTGTCCAATGATTTAAGTTTGCCGCACTGGAAGCGTCCAATCAGCGGCGACCCGCTATCAGCCAATCAGACTAGTCGGAAACGACCAATCACGATCTGCTAACTGTGGGCCAATGAAAAGTGCAGGATTACGAGCCTGCTGTGGAAATGAAACTATTAGGATTTAATACCAGTGCGTTTGCTTAGTTCGTAACACCCCTTCCCCCTAGGTTCCGTCTGAGGGTTGGGGTGATGTATTCTTCCAAATAGGCAGGTCGTTTCACCTGTCTACTCGATTTACGTTGCTCCACCAGTCTTTGCCCTGGCTCTGGTTCCGGTGTGCTGCGTGCCGGACTTGATGGCAATGATAGTCCAACCTCTTCGTTGGGTGACTCGGGGTTGTCGTCTCTGCTTTCGTCACGGCTGTCATTTGGATTCCTTGGATTTGCTTCAGTTGCAGTACTGCTTTGTGGCGAGGCGATTACCTGGCTTGGTTCTCCTTCGGCCGGTGAGTATCCCCGGGTTGGTTGTGCTGATTGCTGGTTTTCACTTACTGGGTCATATGCTAATTCTCTTCCGGTCCCTTCGGTTTCCCTTCCCCCCCTGGTTTGAAATTCAGGGCTTGTGATGGGGGTAGGTGTCAGTCAGGAGCGAAGTTGGTCGATGTGGCGCTTCCACGATTTTCCATCATCGATTTGTAAACGGTAGGATCGAGGGCCCGTAGTTTGGGTTATGGTAGCAGGGACCCACAATGGGTCGCCGGAAAAGTTTTTTGCAAAGACTAGGTCACCTACCTTGAATGTGCGACACCTGCGGCTGGACCCCAGGGGCTTCTCCGCGTGTAGGCAGGGGTGTAGGCGATCAAGATGTGAGCGAAGTTTTCGACCCATGAGCAGTTCGGCTGGGGTTCTGTTTGTGGTGCTGCTTGGGGTGATATGCTGGAGGAGAAGCATCCTGGTCATCGATGTCCCCATGTTCCATCTTGTGTAGCGTTTTCTTTATGAATTGGACCATGCACTCAGCCCTGCCATTGGCCGCCGGGTGAGCCGGCGAAGATAAAGCGTGGCGTATTTCTCGGTCTGCTAGGTACTGTTCAAATGCCAGAGCAGTGAATTGGGGGCCATTATCTGAGACCAGGACATCTGGTAACCCGTGCGTAGCGAATAGTCTGTTTAGTTTTTTGACAACTGTTTCTGTGGTGGTGCTCTTCATTTTGTGGACCTTCAGCCAGTTGGAATAGGCATCTACTGTTATAAGAAATGTGTGTCCCTTGGTGGGTCCCGCAAAATCGATGTGGATACGGGACCAAGGACCTCGAGGCATTTCCTATTCAGTCGGTGGGGCTTTTGGTGGAGCTGAGCAAGTTTCCTGACATTTGGAGCAGGTGGCCACCCAGGTCTCTATTTGCTTATCTATACCTGGCCACCATGTGTAGCTCCTTGCCAGTGCCTTCATGTGTCCATCGTGCAAACGTTTTAGAACGTTATGCTGTAGTCTCTCAGGGATTACGACTCTGTCTCCCCACAAGATGCATCCTTTTGGGGAGAAAAGTTCTGTCTGTCGGTTTTTAAAAGGTTTAAGGAAGTCACTGGGTTCGTTGTCAGGCCAACCTCTTTCCACCCAGCTGAGGACTCGTGCCAAACAAGGATCTTTCTTTGTTTCCGAGGTGATGTCCCATGTAGTCAGGGGTGGTGACGGAAGAGTTTCTATTTGTAGTGCAGCTAGGGTTGGAGCTGGGTCGCTGATGACTTCTGGAAGCGGAGAACGGCTCAAAGCGTCAGCGTGGGGAATGGCTTTTCTGGGGCGATGTAGTAGTTGGTAATTGTAGGCAGCCAGAAACTCTGACCAACGTGTCATTCGGGGTGACAAAATGTGGGGAGTTGGTTTGTCTCCCGCTAAGATGCCAAGTAATGGTTTGTGATCGGTGATTATGGCAAAGGGTCTTCCGTATACATACTCATGGAATCGTTTGATCGCAGACACGATAGCGAGAGCCTCTTTATCGAGTTGTCTATAGTTTCTCTCGGTTTTAGATAAGGTTCTTGAAAAAAACGCAATAGGTGCCTCAGTTCCGTTTGGCAGGATGTGGCTCAAAATGGCTCCTACTCCAAACGGTGAGGCGTTGCAGGTGACGGTTAAAGGTAAAGTCTCATTATATTGCATTAATACAGCATCTGAAGTTAAAAGGTCTTTAACTTGCTGAAAGGCTTGTTCTTCCCGGTGTCCTCAGATCCAGGGTGCCTTCTTGTCGAGGAGCCTATGCAGGGGTTCAGCAACGGTTGCTTTCTGGGGCAAGAAGATGTTATAAAAATTAATGAGTCCCAGAAAGGCTTGGAGATCTGTTTTATTCCTGGGTTTTGGGGCATTTTTTATGGCAGCTAGTTTTTTCCTCAGTAGGGTGAATTCCTTGTTTGTCAAGAAGGTACCCCAGGAATTCAACCTTCTCAGTACATAGTTGGCACTTGTTTTTCTTGACCTTCAGGCCAGCGTCCTTGAATTTCTGGAGAACCATTCTGAGTCATTTTTCTAATAGGCTTTTAGTGGGGACAGCTATCAAGACATCATCGAAGTAGGGCACAACCCCTTTTATGCCCTGTAAAAGTCTCTCCATCAGACTTTGGAATATGCCCGGTGCTACACTCACTCCGAATTGGAGTCTATTACACTTGAATGCACCCCTGTGCGTGACTATAGTCTGGGCTTCTGCAGTCTGTGCATCTACAGGCAGTTGCTGGTACGCCTGGGCTAGGTCCAATTTTGCAAATATTTTTCCACCTCCCAAGGAATGAAGAAGGTGTTGGACCACAGGTACGGGTTAAGCGCTCTGCTGAAGCGCGTGATTTAGGGTAGCCCGGTAGTCCCCACATATTCTCAAGGATCCGTCAGGTTTTATGGGGGTTACAATCGGGGTCTCCCATCGGGCGTGGTCAATCGGTTCCAACATGCCCTGGGCTATTAATTCGTTCAATTGTTCATCAATCTTTGGCTTGAGTGCAAATGGCACTCGACGAGGCTTAAGGCGAATGGGCGCGATATCGGGGCTGAGATTAAATGATATGGGGGATCCTTTGTACTTGCCTAGTTCCTCGGTAAATACGTCCTGGAATTCCTGGACGAGGGCTGCTTCCCAGTCATCGCTTCCGGTCTGGTGTATGCCTGCTAGTTCAATTCCTAGTGGCACGAACCACTGCAAGCCTAGCAAGCTGGGCCGATCTCGATCGACGATGGTAAGAGGAAGAGTTGCAGTGTGGTCTTTGAAGGATACTTGGACGTGGCGGGTACCGGCAACTGGGATTCTGTTCCCTTGGTAGTCTTTTAATATGATTTTTTGAGTGCTGAGGTCCTGGCGACGGATGTCAGGGATCAGCTGTTTGAGGGTTTTCCACGAGACCATTGATAAGGATGACCCGGAGTCGACTTCCATAACACATGGATGATTTGCAATGGTAACCTTCACTCGGATTTTCCTTGCATCTAGGGATGAAGCGTGGCCGATTGTGATGGTTTGATGGGTCTCTTCTCGTCTAGTTGAATTGGCGGGTGCTCTATTTCTGTAGTGGTAGTGGCTCCATTGGTTGTTTAGGTGGTCCCGAGTTACTGGTGGGCTGCCTGTTGTCTGCCGGAAATTATATTCTCTTCTGTTTGGGCTGGATCCTCGTTTGCTTCTACATACTTTTGCGATGTGTCCCCTCTTTCCACAGGAATGGCAGAGTGCGTCTAGGAATTTGCAGTCTGACTGCGGGTGATTACCCCCGCATCCAGCACATTGCCGCGAAGATTTAGGGTTCTGCTGGTCTCGCTGGTCACGTTCTGACCTGAGGCGGTTGACCTCCTCTTCCTCACTTTCTGATGAGGACTCGAGGTCCTCATGGTGGGTGGTCGTTGTGTGCTTTTTGGAGAAAGGCGTAGTGTCACTGGCGAGTTGGAGGTGCGGTGCGTTCGCTCGGCGCATTCGAGCGGCTGATTTCCTGGTTGCTTCTGCTGCAGTAGCTTCAGCGATGACATCTGCGAGGCCGATGTCTCCCTTCGCCATAATTTTGCTCTGGGTCGTAGGGTCTTCTAGACCCAGAACAATTCGGTCTCTCAAGGCTTCCTCGAGGTTTGCGAAGCCACAGAGTCCCGCCAGGTTCCTGAGATCAGCGATGAAGTCTCCAACATTCTCGCTTTTCTGTTGGTCCCTCTGGTAAAACTTGTGTCTTCTGATGAGTGTTGGCACCGCCGGTGCATAATGGGCCCGAAGGATCGGCGCGAGGTTGTCCCAATCCATTGTCTTGACTTCGGCTGGTTTCACGAGTGCTTTTGCCATTTTAAAAACGGCGGGCCCGCAATTGGTCAGGAATACAGCTCGTTTCTTGCCAGGCGTAGCATCTTTTAGATTGTTGGTCTCCAGGAACATCTGGAACCTGTCCATATACGAGTCCCAGTCTTTGTTAGCTGGGTCGAATGGAGCAGGTGGTATGGCGCTGCTGGTCATTCTGTCACTAGCGGTTGCGCTCTTAGCCACGTGCTCTGCTAGGTGCTCAGCAAGTGTTCAGTCAGCTCTATCGTCTCCGCATCCCACCCTCGTCGCCAGTGTTAGATCTGGAGGAGTGGGCGCAAAGAATGGAGACGAGGCATCGAATACTGACTCAACTCTTTATTAGTGACTTCAGAAAGAGAACAACACGCTAGGGCAACAGCAGCTCCTTTTATAGAGCTGGCTGCTGTCACAGTGTCCAATGATTTAAGTTTGCCACGCTGGAAGCGTCCAATCAGCGGCGACCCGCTATCAGCCAATCAGACTAGTCGGAAACGACCAATCACGATCTGCTAACTGCGGGCCAATGAAAAGTGCAGGATTACGAGCCTGCTGTGGAAGTAAAACTATTAGGATTTAATACCAGTGCGTTTGCTTAGTTCGTAACACCAGCACTGATTGGATTTGCACTTCCACATGAAGCACTATTATTTTTCCTACCAAGGTGCTATCCATTTATCTACTTGTATGTAGCATGCTTTCAAACCGCTAGGTTGGCAGAAGCCAAGGCAAGTTGACAGGAGCTCACCCCTACAATCATGCAGTATTAAGACTTGAACCACCAGACCACAGACCTTCTCCAGCATCTTTAAGCCATTGAGCCATCATGCCTCTTAGAAACAAATGGAAAATATTAAAAACCAGATTACTAAACTAAAATAAACAGTAGAATTGCTAAATAAATAAATGCTTAAGGAAAAAGATTCATCTTTCTGATTTTTTAAATATTTTAAATAATATAGAGCAAGATCTTTTCATATGCCAGAAAAAGAAGCCTTTCAAAACCTCCTGACCTGCACAGTTTAGTTGATAGATAAGGTCATAACAAGAACCTTTAGTCAAATCTTAAATACTAAATTAATGGGGTTCACAAAGGGCTGCTCTTTTCATCAGTGTTTGACTCGCTAAGGTAACATAACTAAAGTCAACCTTCAGAATTATAATTACCCTCAAAATAATATGGTAGTCCAAGTTCTTCTAATCTTGATCCTCCTTTTTTATACTTGTAAATTACAAACCACTCTTGTGAAATTGATGGGTTGACAACATTGTAAAATTGGTATGAATAGGTAGCCAAATCCCAGCATGTGATATAAAGTGTACAATTCATCATGAAAGATAATTAATCTGATGTGGTTTACTACAACTGCACTATGAGAAATCCAGCTCACCAGTAGATATTATACTGAAGCATTAAATGGTTGTGGTTTAATACAATCAGAGATCAGCATACTCTGGACACCAAATTGAAAAAGAAATCTTTCAAGTGTTGGTCCTGTGATGACACATTCATTGCCTGCAATGTCTTGTAGATCTAAGTTTTGCATATTTCTGGGGGTTCACACACACACACACACACACACACACACACCTTATAATACTAAAAATATCATTATAAATTATCTAACTAAAATACAAAACTTGCTGAATCCATGTTGTCTAAAAGAGATCTGCCTAAAATAAGACTTTTACACAAATCTCTCTCTCTCTCTCTCTCTCTCTCACACACACACACACACACACACAAACACACATACTGAAAGCATTCAGGCTCCCTTCACTTTTGTGGATTTTGTTTTTTCCTTTTAATAAATTTAAAGACATTTATAAAATTCTGTTTTCACTTTGGCATTATGGAGTCCTAAGTGTAATGACAAAAAATTAATTTCAATCATATATCCTTTCAATATCAGGCTGCAACATAACAAAATGGACAAAAGTGAAAAAACTAAAAAAATCTGGAAGCAAAAAAGGAAAATTGATATTAAAATGGGGCATTGTGATTACCTATACTCAATCCCTACAAGATGCAACAGAAAACGTACCTACTTAATCTAGTGTGTGTAAGTATGTATGTGTGTGTATACACATATCACACATGTATATCTATATGTACATGTACATGTGCATATACATATACATATACATACATACATACATACATACATACATACATATATATGTGTGTGTGTGTGTGTGTGTGTGTGTGTTTGTTTTCTTAAGTTTTCGCGGGTACTTATATTTTTAGTTTTCGCGGGTACATGTATGGCCTTCGGCTTTGTTCGGGTATTTTCCCACGTCATTGTAGTTGTTCTTTTAAAGTTGTAGCAACGTTTCAGCAGAATCTCATCTGCCATCATCAGGCTTCTGTATTGTGTCCGTCTGTGAGTCAGACTTTTACAGTGGTTTCAGATTTAAATACACACACACACACACACACACACATCACATATGTCTGTGTATATGTATATATGTGTGTGTGTATATGTGTGTATGTATATGTATATACACGCACACACACTAGATTAAGTAGGTACTTTTTCTGTTGCATCTTGTAGGGATTGAATGTAGGTATTCACAATGCCCCCTTTTAATATCAATTTTCTTTTTTTGCTTTCAGTTTTTTTTAGTTTTGATCATACACTTTTTTCCTTTATTTCTAAGAGTTACCTAGCCTATGAGTACTACTCTAACCTTTTGGAGAAATTTATTGCAAAATCTGAAGTTATTTGGATACCTACAAGTTACATAAATTAAATTACATAGCAGGCGCAGAAACTGATTTATATATTATTGAAATTTAAAAAAACAAAGCTCACAGCAATATTCTACACTTCAGTACATAATATATTCTAAATATGAATCTCTTGTCATTCCCCAGTAAATTTAGTTCTAACTTATATTTCAAGGCAAGGGGACTGACAATTCATACATGTCTATTCTAGGCTAAATAACTTCCTTCCTGGGTCCCAGATGCTATATTGTTAAGCATTTTGGTCTCAGACTATCACAAGAAGAAAGAATAACTTTAATGACAACAAGCACAATGAAGAAAACAAGCAAAAATAAAAGAAATCTGACTTTGGCCCAGAATTGGAAGCATCTTATATAGAACCTGATGTAGTTCTCATGAAGATAGTGTATCCAGACTTGCAAGATTCTATTAATATCATCTTATAATAAAAATGGCATGAATATGCATGACTTTGTTTTCCTAGTCTGATCTACCATGATGGAGCATGCCATATCTTTTTAGCAAGACTTAAGCTCTAGGGATTATTCTTCCTTAACTTGTTTGGAGAGAATCGTGGCTTGTTTAACAAGACTTGGCTAATAAAGGTGGAAGTGTACCCTATCTAAGGTGACAGATTATTTCAACAACTGGAACTTCAAGGTGGAGTAGGAGATGGTGGTGATCTTGAAAGAGAATTTGGCTGTTCCTGGAGCCCCGATTGTGCAAGAAAATGAGTGCTGCACCTTAAAATTGTGGCACCTACCTAGCTGCCTACCAAGCTATAGATTAAGCTCTAGGTATTAATCTAGTTTCTAAATTTCACTGCAGGGAAATTCACTGCATCTGGCAGAAGATGAAGAACAAATATAATAAAATGCAGGTGTGAGTGTTTGGGCCTAAACCGTGTTGATAAAAATTATAAAACATCAGTAATTCGTCACTCCATTGTATCAACAAAATGTCACCCAGCACATTGTATTTGGTAATCTGCATATTTTAGTCAATGGGAAGACCATATCTTCTATCTGAGTTTTTACTCAATCTGCAGATAGCTGGGTATCTAGGGAAACCTTTCTCCAGATTTAACGAGGTTGCTGGTTGTGGGCTTTTTAGAACTGGAAGACCCTAGCAACAGTAACTCATTATCTCATCTTAAAACTGGATTTGTGGAGAGTGCTTGACTGTCTTTGAAGAGTACTCAGAAGCTCTGGTTGGCACAGAATATAGCGGCCTGAATACTGGTAGGCAATAGCACTTGAAAATAATGGCTCCTATGCCCTGAATGTTGCATTGGTTCCAAGGACAATTTAAAGTGATACTTAACTGCTGAGATCTAGGTAACCCTTTCTACATTAACATTTCAAAAACATTTGTCAGCCCCATTAAATAGACTAGGCCAGGAAATTTTAAAAAAAACTTTTTTTTTAGATTTATCCTAATTATTGCATTTTTCAAGTTTCACAGTGCTTATCTTCTCCTTTTTCTTATAATTTTGTAAATTAGGGAGGATCTGTCAAGCTGCTTTTGAATATCATCTCTTCTTAGGACTTAAGAAATACTTTAGTCCCTTTTGTTTATGTTTCTGCATATCTCTGTCGAGTTCATCTTCCTTACTGTCTGTATCAATGATGAGTTTTGGGAAACATGACTGTGGATGAGGTCATGTTTAACTCTGTCTCTAACTAGTTTTAACTATATTTTGAGTACAGTGTGGCTTAAAACATTTATGATAGATAGAACTTTTTTTCAATCATATCATATTCTTGGATACTGCCTGGGTTAATCCCTGCATTTTCTTGGCAAGGCTTTTCAGAAATGGTCTTCCTAAGTTGAGAGGAAAGGACAAGATAAGATCACCCAGATGGCTTTGGGCCCAAGGTTGATCTGGAACTTGGAGAAAATTTATTTTTCTACTAGATTTTGTATTCTACTTATCTCTGTCTGTCTGTTTTTTCTTTCTTTCTTTCTATCATCTATCTGTCTCTTATTATCTCTCTCTTTCTATCATCTCTAGATAGAAAAAGAGATAGATGATATAGAGATAGATGATGGATGGATGGATGGATGGATGGACGGACGGATGGACAGACAGACAGAGATAAAATACACAATCTAATATAAAAATACAAATCCTTTTGCATATTCCATTCTATAGGTTGGTATATTCAAAAATGATTGTCACTGGTTTCCCAAATTTGAAGCTGGAATATTTTCAGCTATATCTAGGTACTCTAGGAAAAGAAGTTTGCCAATACATCATTTCTTGAAAAACTGGAATAATCTCAACAGTGCTAACTTAAGCAAAGAGTTACCAAAATATTTTCAGCATGTCAATTGTCTCATGAGAGGCAAGAATACTTTAGATGATTTCTACACAACATTAAAAGATGCTTATCAGTCTTTATGATGAGCAGCTGTGAGACACTCTGATCATTGCATGATTCATCTTGTACCTGTTTACAGACAAAGACTTAAAACCATGAAACCAACAATTAAACCAGTGAGGACTTGGACTGAGGAGGCAAAGTTGAAGTCACAGTCTTTTCTTGACTTCACTGATTGGAATGTTTTCGAAGATATCTCTGCAAACTTGGATGAACTCACAGATACTGTAACATCATATATCAGTTTTTGTGAAGACCTTTGTGTGCCAACTGGAAACCTATGAATATACAGGAACAACAAACCTTGGTTCACAGCTAAACATAAATATATCATGCCAAAGAGGAACCTACAGAAAAGGTGATAGAATGATGTAAAACCAGGCCAGAAACATAATAACAAGGCAGATCAGAGCAGCAAAAAGAAGCTACTCTCAAAAGCTAAAAATCAGTTATCAACAAATGAACCAGTAAACATGTGGAAAACTTTTAAAAATATCACCGGCTACAGCAAACCTCCTTCCCATGCTGAAGGAAATCAACAATTGGCCAATGACCTGAATGTTTTTTACTGTAGGTTTGAGCGAAAACTACTGCCACCCTACTACTTTCCACAGTCCTCATCTTAGACACACCAACAACAGCCAAGCTTCCTACAACCTACTCCATCCCATTGAGCCTACCACCTCTGGTGATTAAAGCTCACATGGCTGACAATGAGGTGCAAGGTCTATTTCACAGACAAAAGCCAGGAAAAGCACCAGGCCCAGAGAAAATAACTCCTTCTTGCTTAATAGCTTGTGTTGACCAACTGGTCCCATCTTCACCCCCATCTTTAATAAATCATTAGAAATGTGCTATGTTCTTTTTTGCTCCAAACATTCTACTATCATCCCAGTGCCAAAGAAACTTTCCAACAAGGAACTGAATGATTTCAGACCAGTTGCCCTAACATCTGTAGTTATGAAAAACTTTGAAAGGGCAGTGCTGGCCCACCTGAAAACCATCACAGACCTGCTATTAGACCCCTTGCAATTTGCCTACCAAGCAAATAGATTGACAGATGATGCTGTTAATATGGCTCTGCACTGCATCCTACAACATCTTGAATCTCCAAAGACCTATGCAAAAGTCCCCTTTGTAGACTTCAACTCAGCATTCAATACCATCATTCCAGATAGTCTTCTAATTAAACTAAATCAGCTAGCTGTGCCTTGTAAGTGGATCATAAGCTTCAGGGATGGGATTCAAATTTCTTAACAACCAGTTCTGTTGGTGTGGCCTAATTTGTGGGTGTGGCTTGGTGGTCATGTGACTGGGTGGATATGGCTTGCTGACTGGGCATGGCTTGGTGGTCATGTGACTGGGTGGCATGGCTTGAATGTAAATATTATAAATATTTATATAAATATTTAATTTTTTATTTTAAAAAAGCAACTTTTACCCAAAAGCAGGCAAAGCAGGCAGGCAGATTGAGTTGCTCACAGAATAACAGATTCACTTAGAGCTCTATATAACTCCAATCAGCTATCTGAGTCTGTCACATAAAATATGCTCATGAAATTTGCTTGCAAGCAAATTCACAAAATTAACTCACAAAACACCATGTATATAAATATTGATTTTTTTATAAACAAGAGAGCAACTGAATGATTTCAGACCAGTTGCTCTAACATCTGAGTTATGAAAATCTTTGAAAGGCTAGTGGTGGCCCACCTGAAAACCATCACAGACCTGCTATTAGACCCCTTGCAATTTGCCTACCAAGCAAATAGATTGACAGATGATACTGTTAATATGGCTCTGCACTACATCCTACAACATCTTGAATGTCCAAAGACCTATGCAAAGGTCTCCTTTGTAGACTTCAACTCAACATTCAATACCATCATTCCAGATATTCTTCTAATTAAACTAAATCAGCTAGCTGTGCCTGATCACACTTGTAAGTGGATCATAAGCTTCAAGGGTGGGATTCAAATTTCTTAACAACTGGTTCTGTGGGTGTGGCTTAATTTGTGGGTGCAGCTTGGTGGTCATGTGACTGGGTGAATATGGCTTGCTGACTGGGCATGGCTTGGTAGTCATGTGACTGGGTAGGCATGGCTTGTATGTAAATATTATAAATATTAATGTAAATATTAATGTAAATATTGAATTTTTTATAAAAAAGAGCAACTTTTACCCAAAAGCAGGCAAAGCAGGCAGGCTGATTGAGTTGTTTACAGAATCACAGAGTCACTTTAGAAATCTATCTATCTCCAATCAGCTACCTGAGTATGACTCTGCAATGAAAACTAGAAGCTTCAGTCCTAAGGAAAGTTCAGCTCTGCTTTTAGATTAGCTAGGAAGCAAGAAATCCAAGGATTTCCTGCTTTCTAACTAATCTAAATCTCTTGGCAGAGCAGAACAACTGATGGTCAGGGGAAAAAATGGAAAACTAGCAACTTACCAAACCAGGCAAGTTGGATGGCTCGCATGCCAGGTAAGGAGTGAGTGGGCGGGGAGGGACGGGCCCAGCCAGTAGATCGATTTGCCGGTTCTCCGAACTACCCATGTATGCAGCATTTGCAAGAAATCAACTCTGCTGCCTGAACAGCTGACAAGCGCTGCGCATGGGTGTACAGCATTTGAAAATCCTCTTGTTTCCTGCTTTTTCAACCTCAACTGTGCCACACATAGCAGCTGAGGAGGGAAAAGCAGGGAATAAAGGACAGCCTAGAGCCCGGGCAGGTGGGTGGGCCAAACACCCAACTGGTTCGGTTTCAGCTGCTCTTCACAGCTACCAGTTCTCGGATGCTGCCAAACTGGTAGCATCCCACCCGATAAGCTTCCTAACAGACACGAAGCAGCAGGTGAAGCTAGACAAATCACATCAAATACCTATACAATTAGTACAGCCCCCCCCCCAGGGCTCTCCCCATTCCTCTTCTCTCATAGAATAGAATAGAATAGAATAGAATAGAATAGAATAGAATAGAATAGAATAGAATAGAATAGAATAGAATTCTTTATTGGCCAAGTGTGATTGGACACACAAGAAATTTGTCTTGGTGCAAATTCTCTCAGTCTTCATAAAAGAAAAGATACATTCATCAAGAGTTAAGAATCATAAGGTACAACACTTAATAGTAGTCATAGATTACAATAAGCAATCAAATCATACTAGGAAACAGTCAATATGGATACAGTCATAAGGATACAAGCAACAAAGTTACAGTCATACAGTCACAAGTGGGAGGGGATGGGTGATAAGGAGTGATGAGAAAATTAATAGTAATAGTAGTGCAGACTTTGTAAATAGTTGGACAGTGTTGAGGGAATTATTTATTAAAATATAGATTCAGATGTTCCTAGCATTACCTTTATAATGCCCTCTGATGGATTGAAATCATCCTGTTCATCTGTTTGCAATTTACCTTCCAAATCAATGGTATGATTGTGAAGAGATCTGCATTGTTTCTTAAATGTTACGATAAACCCTTTTAGGGTTGAAACAGTGATATTCTCAGGTAATATGCAATTGTTGTTTAGTTCCATGAGTAAGCAATAGGTTATGGTGGTTACAAATTTGTTCTTTCTGTATGCATACAACTTCCAGGCCATCTGGAAGCAAATCCGACCTTGTCCCCCTGCAAGACAAGTCTACCACACCATCGCACAACATGTGGCTACAGTTAGGTATCATCAGAAGCAAACAGGAAAAATAAAAATTTATTCAGCATTCATGCAGATTAAGTCTAGGCAAAGAAAACATTTTCCATAATCAAACAGGAATTAGATTACTCCTTGCATTTGGGCTGTTATCTTTATTGGTTGACTTTTCCTTTGCATCCATTATCTACTACCCAATAATGTGAGCTATAAGAGAAATCCAATGAGCTCCTTGCTGGAGAAATGGGAAAGATAAAAGAAGCAGAAGCCCCCCATACTTCCTACAATGGATGAAAAATATGCAACTTATTTAATTGAAAGCCTTATTGACACTGAGCCTCTTGTAGAAATAAAATAGTTGGCACAGCAAAAGATTTGCTTTCCAAATCCAACCATTCAATTATAAAACTGGCATTTATAAGAAAGAAAAGGCACAAATAAAAGCTGCTGTTATTAATCATTTTTCCAAATATTCCCTTTTATTATAACTGTCTCTGCATACAAGAATACCTTGTGGTTATGAAAGAAGAGTGAAAACACCCTGAATCATACAGTCAGTCACCATGCCTTAGAAGAATGAAGATAATCTTTTAAAGGTAATTCATGGAAATGTTGAAACCACTCTTTTAAAGGTCAGACAGAGGGTAATGAGGACTTTAAATACTGGGAATGGATTGTCCCAATTTCTGACAATCCAAGTAAGTCAGGCTGCTTTATTTCTGAAGTACTGCAACTAAAATACTTTGATGGGTAACCCCGCTAGAATTCTACAGAGTGCTCAAAATAATATGAAGCATTTTAGGTTGGGAACACTTAAAACTATTGTGTGATTCCCATGGAGAACACTTCATCTAGCCACAAAGAATGAATACTTATGTTTCATAAGTGGGATTTTCAGCAAATGAACTTGCATGTTCTTTCTTAGACTAAGATGCAACCTATTATTTCATTAGGAAGGTGTCAGATCTGTAGCTACTGTTTTGGGGGTGGTTTGAAGTTTTTTCCCCATTCTATTCTGGTTCTTCAAAAAGTTACCTGTAGCACTAATATTAGTCTTGGATTGATGGTTTGGCAACAGCCACTGAAGTGTACCCTTATGTAATGATGTCATGACATTTACAAATATTCCTTAAAAATCATCTAAAAAACCATAGCACACACACTTTTAAAAATAATTTTACTGAATTTCAAAAGAATAATAAAATACAAAATAATATAAAAGGGAGAAATTGGGAAGGGTAAAAAAAGGGAGGAAATTTAAAAGGTGACAAAATAAAAAATACATAAAACAAATTATAAAAAATACCTTCCAACTTTTTATAATAGAGATTCAAACATGTAATATAGAAACATACTACTCTAAATTTAAGTAAACATGTAGCAGTTGAACAGCATGAGGAAAATAAATTTTCATGTTTGGAAGGTATGGGAAGCCCTCTCCTAGAAGAATGAAATATTTTGAGAAATATTAAAAAGACAGAATATTATATTTCCCTAAATGAGAAACAGAAAAACATCTTCTTAAAAGACAGAAAGCAGACTCAGTCTCTCTCCGCCCCAGAAACTAAGGAGGCCACCTTTTAAAAATACAGATTTGGTAATCCATTCAAGACAGAATTAAAACCCCAACTCATTGCCAGCCTTCATAAGACAAACTAATTAAAATCAAATAACAAAATACATCTCTAAAATACAAAATGCTGTATAAAAATCCTTGAAATTGCTACAAGATGCTAAATACAAAGGAGGCTTTGGGTTGTCAGTTTGGGAATTGTATTACCAGGCCTCTGCACTTGTCTGGGGGAAAGAATGAGTAAATCTGTGACAACAAAGGTTATTAAATTTGAAGGGGCATGATCAGGGGTGGGTTTCAACCGGTTGTTAACGTCACCGGTAGTTCTAAGAACCAGTAAAACTGATCCCTGCTTGACCCTGCCCCTCTCCACCGCTCCTATGGGCCAAAACCGAATTTTTATTACTGCACATGTGCAAAAATCCCTTCCTCATTCTCCCCCGCCTGCCCCTCCCTTTGCTGCCCCGGCCCCTGCCCCTATCCGCCACTCCAAAGTAAAAAAAAAAACCAGTTTATTTTTTTAAAAACCGGTTTTTTTACTGCGCATGCACGAAAATCCCTTCCTCATTCTCCCCTGCCCACCCATCCTTTCGCTGCCCCGGCCCTGACCCCTATCCACCACTCCAAAGTAAAAAACCCCATTTAAAAAAACAACCCTTTTTTTTACTGCGCATGGCGAAAATTCCTTCCTCATTCTCCCCCGCTGCTTGCCTTCTGCCACCCTGCTGAGTGAGTGAGGGCAAGCCGCAGCCCCACTCACCACCGCTGCTAACCGTCCTCACCCGGCTGGCCTGCCTCCCAGGCCCACCTTCCCTCCCGAGTCCAACATGCCTGCCTTTACCTTAAAGAAGACGCAAGCCTTGGCCACTGCTGCTGCTAGCCATCCTCGCCTGCCCTGACTGCCTATCCCGCCATCCTCCAAAAATGCAGATTGGTAAGTACAACCTCCAACCAGGTTGCCTACCTACCGCCGCCAGTCCTGGTCGATTGCCAAATCCCGGGACACCCACTGCCCTTGTTGACACTCCCTACCTCACCAGCTTCCACCTTCCCGCACCCGCCGTGACCCAAGGGTTGCTGCCTTGCCTTTCCACCACCGATTGGTAGTGAGGAGGCAAAGCAGCAGCTCCTGCTGGCCCAGTCCCCTACCTCTTGCTGCCACCGCCACCAGCTGACTCCCAGGCCTGGCACCGCTGTCTCACCCAACGCAGCCCAAGGGTTGCTGCCTTGCCTTCCCACCACCAATTGGTAGTGAGGAGACAAAGCAGCAGCTCCTGCTGGCCCAGTCCCCTACCTCTTGCTGCCACCGCCACCAGCTGACTCCCAGGCCTGGCACAGCTGTCTCACCCAACGCAGCCCAAGGGTTGCTGCCTTTCCTTCCCACCACCAATTGGTAGTGAGGAGGCAAAGCAGCAGCTCCTGCTGGGCCGGTCCCCTACCTTCTCCTACCGCTGCCACCGCCAGCCCGGTAGAGAGCCAACTCCTGGGCCGGCCGGCCTCGCCGCAGCAAACTAGAAGACTGAGGAGGACCCCGGCATAGTTGGCTAGCCAAATAGCCTGTCTCCTTTTTGGTAAGTTGCTTTTTATATTTATGTATTTTTTTTTTACTATCTGTTTTTGTTTTTTATTAATCATAAAAACAAAACAGATACTAAAGAAATAAATAAACACATAAATAAAAAATATTTTACTATTCATCTTGATGTTTCTTTAAGCAAAGAAGAAACATCAAGATAAATAGTAAAATAATTTTATTTATGTGTTTATTTCTTTAGAATCTGTTTTGTTTTTATGATTAATAAAAAACAAAAACAGATAGTAAAAAAAAATACAGAAATAAAAAAAGCAACTTACCAAAAGGGAGACAGGCAATTTCTTGTTACATTGATGTTATACATTGTATGTTTCTGCTTAAATCAATATATAGCAACATCAATGTAACAAGATGTTGCATGCATACATAAATGGATTTTTTTTAAAATAAAAGTGTTTTTTTTTAAACATAAACAAAACAAATAAACATAAACCATCTTCAGTGACATAGTGTGTTGGTTGGTACAAATCACTTGTGCACAACCTCTGCAGTCTTTCCCTTCCAATTTGCATTAATCCTTATATCATAAATCCACTATATATATTTATATTATTACTATTATTAATTACTTACTAGACTACTAATATATCATTTGATGTGAGCAAATCACCATTTTTACTTAATCTACTTTATAATGTTCATTTCATCATCACCAATCTATTCTACAACAATATATCCTTACTTTACCTTACCTCTGTAATTCTATTATACTTATATTATAAAGTATTAGAAAATATTTCATAAATGAAAAAGCAAAGCAGAAACAAATATCAATAAGTACAGCAGTGTAACAGAAAAATTATTTAAATTTCTTTGTATGACTTATTTCTAATTTTGTTAATTATATCAACATGTTTATAATTATCAACCTTCTGTATTTAATTCATACATAGCAATGATCATTCTCTGCCTAATTTCTACCTCTTATCTCTATCCATTTCTGCACATTGTAATTTTTTAATTTAATTTTCATCTATGGGGATCTCTTCATTTTTCCACTATTGCGCAAACAATTCTAGCCACTGTTAACACGCGTAACATTAAATATGTATTGTATTCCCTTTATGTGGGTACCAACAAAATATTTCTGGTTTAAAAATTTAAATCTATATGTTGCTTTACCATTTTTGCTAACCTGGACACTATATCCTCTTACACTAGCAGTGCCCAATACTGAATTCATATATTCCAGTTTTTCAAACTGAGGAATAAATTTCAGAAAAAGAATTCAGTATTGCTCTGTGAATGAGCCTATCAATTCCATTTGCAATTTAACTTCTTAGATGATTTTGTACTATCATCTATTTTTTGGACTATATATATCTGCATAAGGCTGTAAAAAGCTTCAGTATATTTTTAAGCTGCATTCTAAAAAGGTTAGGCAACCAAACATGGCTTCCCCTGGCTTCTCTCTCTCTGCTATAGAGAGAGCATTCCATTGGGGACTGTTGGTCCAGGTAAGTAGGAAAGATTGGCTAGGAAAGATTTTTTGTGCCACTACTGGCACAATATAACAAACTCCCTTGGTTTGTTAATAGTATTTCCATTTCAAATGTTTCTTTTTCAATTAACCAATTGTAATTATGGAAATATCAGCCATTCTTTTATATACACAGTGCAACATCTTTTTTATAGACTGTCATTTTCAAATCCACTTTCAGTTCCGTCTCATTCTTGTCTGGTGAAACTTGTTCCTCTTCCATAACATCTTTTAAACACTAACTAGCTATAGTGTCAGGGACTTTTAAAAGTAACTGAATATTACTGATCTCTGTTCCTCGCCTGCTTTCTTTGCTTGCTACTGCCTTCACCACTCAACTTACAACAATCGAGTCCAAATCACTGTTGTTGGGGTTTTTTTGCAGCATATTGCCAAGATGAAAAGGCAAATGAATTTATCTGCTTTCTTCGGCAAGAAAACAAAAGGAGGTCCACAAGAGTCACAACCACAACCATTGGAGTCCGAGGAAAGCAGAGCCAGCACATTATCCATCAAAGAAAGCAGAGCCAGCACATCATCTACACCAGGACCAGTGGAAAGAGCCAGCACATCATCCACACCAGGACCAGAGGAAAGAGCCAGCACATCATCCACACCAGGACCAGGGGAAAGAGCTAGCACATCATCCACACCAGGACCAGAGGAAAGAACCAGCACATCATCCACACCAGGACCAGAGGAAAGAGCCAGTACATCATCCACACCAGGACCAGAGGAAAGAGCCAGCACATCATCCATCGAAGAAAGTGAAGCCAGTACATCATCCACACCACGACCAGAGGAAGGAGCCAGCACATCATCAGGTACTGGAAGAGCTGAATCAGGCATTGAAGGGAACCTTCCTGACAGCTGGACACTGCAGCAGTACAATCGTTTTAGGGAAAAATATGATGGACTAGACGTTTCCCAGAAAAAATTAGGTTCAAGTATTGCAGAAGATTTGAAATTTTGACCAAAGAAAAAAGTGTCCATGGAGCTAAGGAGTGGAAGAATTACCAAATTAAACCATCAGGAAGGAGTAAAGAAGGATTTCCGGTTTGTCGGCTTTGCGAGCGGTAGGGATTCGCAAAGCTGCGCGATCCCTGCCGCGCTAGCCGCTTTTGGGGCTCCGATCCGAAAGGGTGCGGAGCAAGGCTGACCCTGCAGGGGCAGCTGAAGGTAGGGGGGATCCGGAAAGGGCTTGGGGGTGTTGCAGACCCCCCCTGGCCGGCAGAACCTCCTTTTACCAAGACGGTGTGCGGCGGTTCGTAATGGCCGCCACAAAGAAGCTGGCAGCTGGGCAAGTATGCGCAGGAGGAAGAGGAGAAAGTTTTTAAAAGTGAAAGTCTTCTTGGTCGATCCAGGACTCTGAGATATATTTAATTTAATTCCTGGAAGTGATGGCTTTTTGGATGATTCTTTCCACAAGAGAAAGTAAGCGGCAATTCTGAGGTGCTGAAAGGAAAGTTTACTCTCCCTCCCGACGGAATTAACAAACGGATATTGAGAAACCTGTTGTTTTTTTTCAGGTAAAACTAGCTTTATGGGATAAGTCGGAAGGGAGAGGACAAAAAATATATTTATCTGGTTGGATTTTGTTGGAGGAGATGCCTTAAGGATTAGGAGACAGAAATAAAATTTTAATAAGGCTTTAAAACACAGATTTGGATTTTCTTTTTTCCTTTGTCTGATACTACCCCTGGAAGAGAAAGTGGAAATTTTGGCTTGGATTGGATTGATTGAGGATTGTGGACTTTGGGATTGTCTTACTTTTCTTTTGGAATATTTTGGTTGGAGTAAGAAGAAAGGGGGAAAAAAGACAAGAAAAGATTTATAATGGCTTTCTCCCTTGAGGAACTGAGGGATGAATATGAGCAAACAAAAGCAGCCTGTAAAGATGGTATGGAAAAAGCTTTTCTATTTTTAGAAATGGCGCTGGTTAACTATGAACAGACAATGCGACAGATGGAACAACAGCAAGAAGAAGACACCATCTTTAATGAATCCCAAAATTTATCTAAGGAAGAAGGAAGGAAGAAAGCGAGGAAAATGTAGGACTTAAGATCTAAAAAAACATTTAAGAAAGAGAAAAATATGATGCAAAATAAATACAATGATAGCAAACAAGAGAAAAAGGGAATACAACAGAGAAGGGATGCCAGCAAGACAGAGGTTAGAAGAAGGGGGGTAGGAAGATCTGGTGGGGGAAGAAAGAAAGGGGAAAGGCGGAGAAAAGCCACAAAGTTTTAAAATTGGATGGGAAAAGAGGAATCTTTTTCAGGGATAAAGGGTAAAGTATAAATTTTCTTAAAAAGATTTTGCAAGGTACATAAGACGGTATTGTAATATTTGTATTAGAAATAGAAAAATTAGAATGGCTTAAGAGTTAATAAGAAATTAAAATGTTGAAATGTTTAATAATGATTGATTTTTAAAATGTAATAAAATATTGAAGGGAAAGGCAATGAGAATGCTATAAGATTTATTATTTAGATTTATTATTTAACTACGTATTTAGGAGGATACTATGTATTTAAACATTTCCGATTTATTACTATGTTTTTATTGTTATTAAAAGTAAAAATTAATAGATAGAATGTACCAAGCAGAATCAGATTGAATATTAGGTGTCATTTTAAATGTTAATCTAATATTTAGGGAGAGGATAGAAAGGCATCATACTCTGATTAGAGATTTCAGGAGAAATTCTTTTTTTTTCATTATAAGGAATGAGATAGAGGGATAATAAAGGATGGGCAAAAGATACAAATATAATGATTTAAATTAAGATGGATTGAATAAGATAGAATTATGAAGAGTGAAATGTGTGGAGAAGTATATATAGAAGATACAGAATGGTAAACAAAATAGGTAATGATTTCTAAGACGAGCATGAATATAATTAAAGCCCATATAAAGAGAGGTACCGGGGGCCAAGTTACTTTACTAAAAGATTTTTTATATGTTTGTTTGTGTCTGTTTATGTTTTTGAGAAGTATTGGTGAAACCTTTTAGAAACACAGAAAGAGAATGACGATAATCAAGTCAGAAAGAAATAGAGGACAAGAGATGTTTTTATGCTCATTTAGAAATGGTTTAAAATAGAATTGTATTGTATAAGACAAGGTTTTATCTGACTTGTAAAATTTATAATGGAAAAAGGTTCAAATATGTAATGGTTGATGATGATTTGTTTGTTTTTGAAATTAATAAAACTTGTTTAAAAAAAAAAAAGGAAGGAGTAAAGAAATCCAACAAGCTTCCCTCAGAAAGAAATTGAAGGAACATTTCTCATCTAAGGCTCACAACATCTGTACAGAGAAGTTAAAGCAATGTGAGCAGGATGCCATAAGCAAAGGAAGATGAGTGAGAAATATCTGGGTAGTTCATGTAGAGTGTTTATTACAGTTTATAGTCTGGCACAAATGTGCAGACCATTTTCATATATAGAAGATCTGACTGAGTTACAAAAAAGAAATGGTGTAAATTTGGGAACAGGGTTGCATTCACACAGAGCTGCAGTTGCAATAGTAGATTTCATTGCAAAAGATATCAGGAAACATTTTTTTAACAAAATTATTGAGAAAATTTGCAAAATCTGTTTGATAATTGACGAAGCCTCAACAATATCTTCCAAACCAGTTCTTATACTGTACTTAAAAGTTGAGGGTCCAGCTTTCTCACCAACAATTTTCCTTGAACTAGTAGAATTAGATAGACAAGATGCAGAGACGATATATTGTTAGGTTATAGAAAGTTTGAATAAAGTTGGGTTTAATAGAAACTATCTGGAGAAACATTTAACTGGATTTTGCTCTGATGGAGCCAGTGTTATGCTTGGGAGAAAATCTGGGGTAAGCACTAGGATAGCCAAAGAGTTTCCAAATATTATAATATGGCACTGTTTAAACCATCATCTGCAACTTGTTTTAGATGATTCTATTAGGGAAATAAAGCAAATCAATCATTTTCAAATTTTTATTGATAAAATATATTCTATTTTCCATCAATCGAATAAGAATCTAATTGAACTTAACAAAATTTCTGAACAACTTGAGATTGAAATTATAAAAATTGGTAGCGTTTTGGGACCAAGATGCTACGCCTGTAGTTTAAGATCAACCTAGCTGTGTGGCATGCTTATCCATCACTACATCAATTTTTCTGTTCAAATAAAAAATACTCCAGTATGGCTGCCCATCTTGAAAACTCATATTTTCTCACTGATTTGGCCTTGATGATTGATGTGCTAACTGAACTATCTCTCCTTTCTAATGCATTGCAAGTGAGAAACATAGACATTATGAAGGCTGAAAAACTTGTGCTAAGATAAATTAGATCATTTGAAATGCTTATAGAGGAAAATGGTTCATATGAAAATAAGGTTGATGAATTAATTACTTCAGAAACCTTTAAAAATATAAATTTTATACAAAATCATCAATTTGTGGGACTTTTTCATGAAAAACTTATACAAAGCATTGTAATTAGTTTGAAGAAAAGATTGATGGATTGTGAACATTTAAAAACAGGCTGCCAATTTAAAGACATCAATCAATTAAAATTTCTAAATTATTTGGAGCCAGAATATTGGAACATTGAAGAAGTGTGGTTCCATGGAGAGCAGCTGAAGGACAATTGGTTGCATTTGGTCAATTTTTCAATTATGAAATCAATATTAATAATTATCGTGATTTCATAGAAAATGCACTAAAAGATTTTAAAAATTATACAATTCCTTGCAGCATTAAAAAGGCTAGCAATATTATTAAAACTATTGCAGTCAGTTCAGCAGAGGCGGAAAAGGGCTTTTCGCAGATGAACATAATATGTTCAGAAGGCAGAAGTCGCCTTACAGTTTCCAATATTACAAACCTCCTGACCATCAGTCTAATTGGCTTACCTGTGCAAGAATGGGACGTAAGTGGTTACGGGCACATCACACAGCTGATGATGCTCGTGTTAAACACAAGAAAACTGTAACTCAGGATGATAATAGAAAAGCAATTTGGGAGTACTTTAAATAAGTTTTATTGTTTTTTTGTAAACTTTTGTTATGCAATAGTTTTTAATTAATATTTTAAAATGTTGTAACAATATAGTTTTGTGCACCTTTTTATTATTTAAGCATTAAAGACATGACATAATAAACTACCTTTTGTTTTGGTATATCTTTTTTAATATTTAGTCATTAGGGCAAAGACGATGTTGAGTTGGCCTCGCCCAGCCCTCTGCAACCCTCCCCGTAGCTGCCCGCACCTCGCCTTATCCACTCCAGGATTCTCCAGGCTTGGAAACTGGCAAAAAGCACTTGCTAAGCAATTGGCCACTAAGCAAGTACCTGGTCATTAAGTGAGGACCACTTAAATTTGGGTTGCCAGCCACATGGCCACCTGCCCGGGCCTTGGAAACTGGCAAAAAGCACTTGTTAAGCAATTAGCCACTAAGCGAGGACTGGTCATTAAGTGAGGAGCACTTAAATTTGGGTTGCCAGCCACATGGCCATGCCCACCCCAGTCACATGACCACTTAGCCACGCCCACCCCAGTCACATGACTACATAGCCATGCCCAATCAGCAAGCCACTCCCCCCAATCACATGTCCACCAAGCCACACCCATAAATTAGGCCATGCCCACAAAACCGGTTGTTAAGAAATTTGAATCCGACCCCTGGGCGTGATCTCCAATTGGGGTGCCATGTTTTTCTATAATATGATAAAAACAAAATACATGGATATTTTCAGAGACATTTTGTTAGAAATGTATTACTGCTAGTATGGGGGAAAGTCCAAGAAAAACACTATATGAAAGTACCGGTCTTGCTCTCATGATAGAGGCATTGACACATCCGAATGTGATTAATACAGAAAAAAATGTAAGATATAAGGACATTTTGAATGACAAATCTAAACAAGAACTGATTAATCAAGGGATTGATTAAGCATGATGGCCACATGTGCAAATACAATCAAGATATGAGAAAGATGCAAGAATGTATGGTTTCTATAAAGAACCAATGCAATTAGATCAAATACTATTAGGAATAATTAATTAAAATGTATAACTATTTGTTGAGTATTAAAATGGAACAAGAGCAAGTGAAAGAAACAATGATAAGATGGGCAAAAAAAATCTGGCTATTCAATAGAACTAGATAAATGGCAAAAATTGTGGAATAGAAACTGCAAACCAACAATGTCAATGGCATATAAGGAAAATGAATACAAAATGTTTTATAGGTGGCATTTACCACCTGCGAGATTAGCAAAGTTGTATGAAAACTCATCAGCTAAATGTTAGAAGTGTAATCAGATACCGGATTCATATTATCATATGTGGTGGACATGCTCAAAGGCAAAAAAAATACTGGACTAAAATACAGACTTGGTTAGAAAAAAATGATAAAGCAACACATAGATTTGAAACCAGAAATATTTTTGTTGGGTATACTACCAGAAAAGTATAATAAAGAGAAAACATACTTAATTTTACATGTATTAATGGCAGCAAGAGTTGTGTTTGCAGAACAGTGGAAAAATGAAGAGATTTTTACAGATGAAAGTATTATTAAAAAAATACTAGAATATGCTGAGATGGATAGACTTAAAAGAAAAGAAAAAGAAGAAACAGAACACTTTTTAATATGGGACCAGGGGTGGGATTCTACTGGTTCAGACCGGTTCAGTAAAACCAGTTGTTACAATTCCCGGTAGTTTGGAGAACTGGTAAAACGGGCCCCCGGCTGGCCACATCCCTCTCCACCCACTTCTCTATTTCCTGCCCAGTCAGTCTTTATCATGCATGCGCAACATCACGTGCATGCATGACAAGCTGACTGCATTCTAGCCCCTCCCACCCCGCCCCTCCCAGGGGTGGGATTCTACCAGTTTGCACACTAGAACCAGTTGTTAACATTCTAAACCGTTCGGAGAACCAGTTGTTAGAAGAAATTACTGGCCTAATCCTGTAAGGAAGGCAGGAAGGAAACATTCTGGTGTTGCTTACAGAAACTGCCTCTCTGTTAACCCTTATTACATTCTTGGCAGGACTAGACTTCCTGTCTCAGGAACTTCTCTGGAGTTTTTTCCCCTCTTTTGCTGGTACTTTGCTTGTGTGGAGTGACCATTCAAAGTTACAATGGCACTGAAAAAAGTGACTTATGACCATTTTTCACACTTACAACTGTTGCATCCCCACAGTCATGAGTGGCCAGGCAAGGAGATGCATGCCTCGATGCAAGTGATATTGAGTTGGCCATGCCCCCCTCTCTCTCTTCATCATTAAAACTATCTTTCCAATCAGCCTCCATGTTTCCAGTGTCTTTTCCCAGCTTGGAACTGACCCAGATGGATATCTCTTCTAAAAATTTGGCACCCAATACAGGACTCCAAGCTAAGCTGACCAACAGACCTGGCCCAGGTAGCCCACCACTGACAGCAGACCCCTTGTGTCTGTGGATGAGCCTCGGACCTTGGCCGTTTGGTGCAAGGGTAGTGAAAGCAGTCTTGAGCATTGAGCTCAAAGACTGAAAAGAAGGTGAATACCTCTAAATTTTAATTTCAAAACTCAGAAAAGCGAGAGAAATGTGGGTATGTTAGTCTGTGTGAATGCACTTGAAAAAAAAATCCCTTCTGTGCCACAGCTGGATCCTGCTCCCTCTGCATCTTTCTAGCCACAAACAAACTGCTAACACCTCCCCCCTCCTGGCCATGATGGGTGAATTCTGGAAAGCAAGGAGATTGACCCAGAGCGCAGGACCTTCTGTTAAGAAAGGGAGAGAGTGCATGGGAAGAATTTCCCAGAAGTATTCTGAGAGTTGATGCCTACACTACTTGAAGTTGCTAAGGTTGAAAAATATCATGTTAGAGAATCACTAGTTAAAGCTTTAAAGTTACCACAGCCTTTCCAAAGAAACTATGCCACTTATAATGCTTATGTGTGTATTCAAATGACTGTATGCTGGGACTGCAGAAAAATAAAGTGCTTCTGCATACAAATTAATGCATGGACAACCAGAAACAACCTTTGAAGCAGTTATAGAAACTTTCAGATGTGGCTGCTTTAACCTTCTGAAGGGACATGGCTGATTTGTCTAATGAACCTTATTCTCCCTGTCTCCATTTCTATTAGTTTTGTGTGAAAGAAATAGACCTCATGATTCTGCTTTCCTTCCCATTCCATGGGAAAGGATGTTTGCATCCTGATGTGTTGGGTGAAATGTGAGGCCTATCTGATCTCTGTGTGTTTTTCTGGATTTATTTGCAACATAAAAGTCTTTTTCATGAAGAGTTTGATTCCTGGTAACTTCATGAACATGTTCATGGCATGTAGTATACTGGCCAGTAATATTGAAGTGGATTGTCATTCTGGAAAGTTTTTATAACTTCCTAGTCTAGCTTTCATCACTGGGGGATTCCCTGGTAATCCCCCATTTTAAGTACTATCACAGACTGTTACAGTTGAGCTTCTGAGCCCATACAAGGTCAGCCTGATGCTGCCATCTGCTGAAACAATACATACAAACAAACCCTTTAACTGATTTTCAGAAGAATATACAAATTTACTATTGTAACTTATTTTTTTTTCCTTTCAGTTAAAGTATTGAGTGTGGAAATGGGCAGGGGAGGAGGGAAGCACAGAAGATTTTGCTTGTTCCTCTCACCTCTTTCTCTTTTCTCAATATGGGAACAAAAAGATAATGAAGACTTGATTAATACTTGAATGGCAGAACCACCATGCCGTAGAAATCCCCCAAAATGGCTGAGAGGAAGCAATAGCAAACTGCTTTCATATTATCATGAAGAAAACTACATAGACATAGTGTCATCATCATCACCTTAATATTTCTTTAGAAATATCATGCAGAGGTGGTATTCAGCAGGTTCTGACCAGTTCTAGAGAACTGGTAGCAGAAATTTTGAGTAGTTCAGAGAACCAGCAAATACCACCTCTGTCTGGCCCCGCCCATCTATTCTCTGCCTCCTGAGTCCCAGCTGATTGGCTGAGTCTTGTTTTATTGCCCTGCACAGGAGAACAGAGCTGGAAAGGAGGTTAGTGGGTTGGGGAGGGAATGGGATTTTGCAGTAACCTTCTCCCAGGAATCAGGAGGTAATGGGGATTTTGCAGTATCCTTCCCCTGGAGTGGGGTGGGAATGGAGATTTTACAGTATCCTTCCCTTGCCGCGCCCACCAAGCCATGCTGTGCCCACCAAGCCACATCCACAGAACCAGTAGTTTAAAAAAAATGAATCCCACCACTGATATCATGGCAAGTGACATTTTTATATATAAAAAGAAAGTCATGACTAAATCAATAATCACTGAATTATCTTTCCTAATGTTTCTCAATTATTTGTTTGCTTCATGTACATGACAAAAGTTTTCCATTATTAATCAACAAGCATAGCCTTAAAGAACAGAAAAGTCATTCATTCATAAATGTGTCTACTATGCAAAAATATGGTGCAGAACAAGTTAACTTGTTTATTCTTTTGTATGAAATAACAGAGCTATCTTGCTGAGTGTTAATCATTATTTTATTATTACAAGAATACCTACTTCAGTGTAGGCCTACATATGTGAAGTGAGAACATATAACTTTAAGTTTTTACAATACAATGTGCACCAAATGTAAGTGACTGTAGACAATTGAGTATATAAATTATATGAAATGTTGCAATAGCTGCCATTTTCTTCTGAATTCTTCTTTACTTGGTGCATGACTTTTGAACATTTCTAGTTTTTGTCTGGGAAAAAAATAATATTGTGATTAACTTAAAGGCCTGACATTTGGTACACCATTTATATTCATATATTAATGGAACAACAGCAAAGGAGTAAGCAATCAAGAAATATGCTACACATTTGGTAGGGTAGGCATGAAGACCCTGGAAAATATATTCAGATGCCATGATTAGTCTATACCAATAAAGATCTGAAGGCTGCAAGCCATGGCATTCCCTGTGGCTGGAAGCAAAAGATAGACTCTCAAGAAGCAAGGTAGGAAATGTTTATTTTATTTTATTTTATTTGTCAATTGCTTACAAGATAATAGGTATAAGTATAAGCATGAATAAGAATACAGGAAATAGGTACAAATAAATGGGGACAATAGGACAAGGATGGGAGGCAGGATGGTGCACATGCACGCCCCTTATAGACCTCTTAGGAATGGGGTGAGGTCAATAGTGAATAGTTTGAGGTTAAAGGAGTGGGGGTTAGAGGATGCAACAACAGAGTCAGGTAGTGCATTCCAGGCATTGATCACTCTGTTGCTGAAGTCGTACTTTCTGAAATCAAGTTTGCAGCGGTTAACATTGAGTTTGTATCTGTTGTGTGCTCTTGTATTGTTGTGGTTGAAGCTGAAGTAGTCATTGACTGGTAGGACATTGTAGCAGATAATTTTGTATACTCCGCTTAAGTCCAACCGTAGGCGGTGTAGTTCAAGATTGTCCTAGCCCAAAATTTCAAGCCTGGTGGTATAGGGTATTCTGTTGCAAGCAGAGGAGTGTAGTACTCTTCTCGTGAAATACTTCTGGACTTGGTCAATTGTATTAATGTCCGATATACAGTGTGGATTCCAGACAGATGAGCTGTCTTCGAGTATTGGTCTAGCAAAGGTTTTGAATGCCCTAGTTAGCAATTCAATATTTCCAGAGGAGAAGCTTCGTAAGATTAGATTTACAACTCTTAATGTCTTTTTGGCAATGCTGTTACAGTGAGCTCTAGCGCTTAGATCATTAGATATGAGTACTCTAAGGTCCTTGACAGAGTGAGGGTCATCAACGAGGTCATATCTGCCTAGCTTGTATTTGGTGTATTAATTTTTTTTTACCAATGTGTAGGACAGAGCATTTATTGGTCGAGATTTGGAGTTGCCAAATGTTTGACCATTCAGACACATAATCAAGGTCACTTTGAAGAACAGTAGCATTGTTGGTGGTGTTGAATAGTTTTACATCATCCGCAAAGAGGATGCAGTTGCTTATAAGGTGATCACAAAGGTCATTTATATAGAGTATAAAGAGTGTGGGTCCCAAAATGCTGCCTTGGGGGACACCACTGTTGACTGGAGCAGGGTTTGATATAGCACTCCCTATTTTTACTATTTGTTGCCTGTTTGACAGGAATGCAGTAATCCACTTATGAAGGGATCTGGAAATGCTGTAAGAGTTTAGTTTTAACAGTAGTTTGTCTTGTACCACTGAATCAAAGGTTTTGCAGAGGTCTATGTAAATTGTGTCTGTTGCTTTACCCTGGTCGAGTAGAGTAGTCCATATGTTTTTTCAGAGTAGCAGTTGTAGGTTGCAGGACAATTTTTTCCTGAAACCAAATTGTTTTTGGGAAAGTAGGTTGTTTGACTCTAAGGGGAGGGTGATGAATTAGTTAATGATTGATTCCATGACTTTGCACATGACACAACACAGTGAGATTGGTCTGTAGTTTTCAACCAGGCTGGGGTCACCTTTTTTGAAGATAGGGATGACCGTAGCTAAGGACCGTAGTAACTTAGTTAGGAGGTAAGTAAGGAGCTGGTTTTGAATGATATATCATATATAATGCTTAGGGGTTCTGCTATGGCAGAGGAGAGCTTTTTTAAGAAGTATGCACAAAATCCATTGGGGCCAACAGATAGGGATGGTTTTAGATTTCATAGTGCCTTTTCTTCATTATCTTCTGTAAAGTCAATATGTAGTAGATTATTGCAGTTAGTTGTGGTATGACTAGGAAATGTGGGACATGAGCCATTGCTCTTTACAAAGACTGAACTGAAGAACGTGTTGAAGGGGCTGGCCTTAACAGCTTCATCGCTGCAGTCTTTCCCATTTGGTCCCTTTGGAGGTGGGATGGTTCTTGAGTCTTTAAGTTTGGAGTTTACAAAATTGTAGAAGGCGCGGGTAGTTTTGGTACATAGGAGGTTTTCCTCCTGCTTGCAGTAATAATTTGTGCATTCTGCCTTTACCTGTCAGCATAAGGTGTTGTATTGGTTTTTAAAGTTTGCTACGTAGCTAGTTTTGTTTTTATGCCATAGTGATTTTTTTTATTGAAGTTTCCTTATTGTTATGGGTTATTTGTTTTTGTTGTTGTTGTTGTTTTCTATGGGTTACCAATGGTACACATAGTTTAATGACTCTTTCAAGTTCAAGTAAGAATGCATTATAATGGTCTTCTGTAGTATTACAGTTACAGAACAGAAAGTGCCAATCAAGAGATGATAGGTCAGCATCTATGAGATTATAGTTGGCTTTTTTGAAATAGTATTTTGGAGATCCATCATTATGATCTTCTTTGTGAGGGAGTAAATTGAGACAAAAGTCAATCATACTGTGGTCACTGTTTGAAAAGCATTCTTGCATTTGTAGGCCATAAATGGAATTTGAGCTGCAGAAGATGAGGTTGAGGCAGTTGTTGAGTCTGGTATTGTTTGTTACTAATTGATCCAGTCCCAGTGTGGTAACAGCATTGTATAGGGTTGCATTTATGGGTTCAGATGTACATTCATTTAGGGTCCAGTTTATAATAGATAGATTGAGGTCACCAAGGAAAATATGAGGGTGTAGGCAAGAGGCAGCCCACATCAGCAGTGAAGTTAGCTTGTTTGCATGAATTATAGCATAGTCAGGGGTTCTATAGCATAGTAAGAAGTAGATTGATGTATTTAAGGACAGTTCACAGATGATGGTCTCAGGAAGAGCAAGCTCCTGTGTAATTTGAATCTTTTTTAGATCTAGGGATTTTTTATAGAAGATAGCAACTCCACCTCCTCTACAGATTTCGTGATCTCCCAATAAACATGATATTCTCTTACTGTGGTAATGGAGTCTGGGAAAGATGCATTCCACCACATCTCACAGACAAATATAATGTTGAATGTGGCCATGCTTAGCAAGATGAGGAATTTTGTTTGCGAGGCTTCTTGCAATGAGTAGTTTCCATTTAAGATATGTAGTAGTGGGTCTGGAGGAAGTAAGGGGCATGCATCCCTAATGTTGGATGTTGGGGTGATGGTTATTGGGATGTAAATTGTGGGTCTTGCTTTTGATACATTCTGCATGGTAGTCAATGTATAGGTTAGTGTTTCCCAATTCTTGGAGTCTTTTGTGCTCAGAACATAGTTTACGGGATTATACATGTTGTTGTAAGGTTAGATCTGGGTGAGAATGAAGGTTCTTATGGTTGGTGTTGCTCTTGGCAAGTGAATTTATTGAGTAAATGAATTTACATTTGCTTGATTCGTTTTTGCATATCACCCTGAAGAGGTGTGGGGCCATAGAGCCATCTCTGTTTTTGAGCTGTGGACTGATGCGGGAAATGTCAAGTAGTTCATCAGGGGAGATGGTTGACGCTTGATATTCTCTGATGATGTTGTGGACGTTTGTGATGTCATCATTGTCATTGTTGTCCTCTAGACCAAATAAGATGGCATTGGGACGCTTCCATTCATGCTCAATGGCTTCTTTGATGAGGATGGGGGTATCAATATTTGTAGGATTTGTGGTTTATCACATAATCAATCAATAATCAAGGAATAATCAATGAAACCCATTTTGGAATTTAACTTGAATGGACAAGTGAATGTCCTTATAAGTTTATTAATCATTAAAGCTGCCAGTACAGTCAGCTGAGAAAACTTGCACTTTTATCTCCTTCTCTAAAAAAAACTTATTTTGCATATCTCTAGAAAACAAGTCTATTTTCAAATTTGTCAATTTTAAGATTTGTGTTCAACTCTCAGAGAACAAGTATTGGCAGAAAGCTGAAGTCCATATATCTTAAAATTGCCAACTTTAGAAAACTCTGGTTCAGGTTGATATCCTCAGGACTTTCTTTCTTTCTTTTTTCTTGTTCTGAAGTTTGGCTCTCTTTCTGTTCTGACTGTGAAACTAAAGTATTGCATGATTTTGGTTTTTCTCCATATTGAGACAATACAGCCTCTTAACCAGGGGTAGGCTTCAAAAATTTTAGCAATGGATTCTCTACCTTGTTGCTGGATGGTGTGGCCTTGGTGGGCATGGCCTAGTTAGTCTCCTGCATCAAAGTGTGTGTGGGGAAAACAGCCACCCCTGCGCTCCAGAGGCCAGAAACAAACCCATTTCCAGCCTTCCCAAACCTCTGGGAGGCTCATTTTTCACCCTCCTTGAGCCTCCTCATGTGCCCTGCACTTACCTGCATCCAAAATGGGCCATGTGGTGACTCCTGGGAGGGGCGGGGTGGGCTGGGCCAGCCAGGAGTGGGATTTGGGGGTCCTTCAAACTGCGCAGAATCTTAGTTAGAGGATCTCTAAACCCCTGTGAACCCCCAGCAGCCCACTCCTGCTCTTAACTGAAGATAGAATGTTTTCTTTCCCCCTCTTTTTCCTCATTTAAGCTTTACTTTGTTTTCTTTCAATAAGAGTCAGCCTCAAGAATATCTTACTACATGAAGGATTATAAAAAGACTACAAAACTTCAATATTCTAAAATGAAGAAAACAATAACATCTGCACCATCTTCTGCCTCCTTCTCAGCTGCCTCGAGCCCCGCAGGACAGAGATCCCTGGATGCTATGTTACAACAAGATAATGCGGCCTCAATGCAAGCAGAGATCAAAATGATTTTACAAGCTCTTCAAGAACAAATAGAGAGAGTGAAAGAAAAAGTAGGGAATGTAGAAGAAAAGGTAGAGACTGTCCAGCAATCGATGATGAAAAATGAGGAAAGTATGCAAAAATGGAGGAGAGAGCAGATATAACAGAAAAAAGAGTAAGAGAGATTGATTATAGATTGACATTAGCTGATCAAAGTAAGGAGAGAACAATAATCTAGTTGGAAATGGATCGTGCCAACTACTATTTAAGGTTTCAAAATATAGAGGAAGAAAAGGGGGGAAATCTAGCAGAAATAATGGCAGATTTGTTGTCAGAGGCTTTGGAGGTTACTGAAGAAAAAGTGATGTCTTATATAGATGAAATATTTAGGGTTCAGACCAGATTTGCATTGAGAAATAAGTTACCAAGAGAGGTACATGTGAGATTCACAAAGAAAACTATAAGAACAGAAATTCTACAGAAAGCAAGAGGCGATCCATTGAAATACAAAGGGAAAGGAATAACAGTCTTGAAGCAAATTCCAAGAAGAGTTAGAGATTTAAGGAGGGAATACCAATTTGTGACAAAGTTACAATAATTAAAAGAAGGATTAATTTCAGATGGCTGATACCAAAGGCAATAATGGTGACATGGCAGGATCAGAGACACAGGCTAGATTCTACAGAGGAAGCAGAGCAATTTTATGACCATTATTTTGGAGAGCAAGAGCAAGAGAGAATGAGGGAGATAGAAGAAATTAGACAACGGGAAGAAGCTGCAGGAGAGAGGCATGGACAACAAAGAGGAGAGGAAAGAGAACAAGAAGAGCGACAAGAGAAGAAGTAAACCAAAGGAAGCAAGAACGACAAGGGTGACAAGAGCAACAAAACCTTATTCTAAATAAAGACATGGAAGAGGAAATAAAGTTAATATCAATCAATATAAATGGACTGAATTCAGCAATAAAAGAACAAGGATTTTCAATAAACTAGAGAAATTGAAATTAGATATAATTTGTCTACAAGAGGTTCACATTAAAAAAACAACATAATAAAGTACTAAACTATCCTAAAAATGGGACGCTATACAACTCCCTGTCACAACAAAGCAAAAGAGGGGTAGCATTATATATTTAAGACACAATAAAAACAAAACAAATTTTTCTACACGACAACGGGAGGGTGTTAATGGTGGAAATAATGATGAACTGCAAACAGATATTACTAGTGGCAATATATGCACCAAATGAGAATCAAGAAGACTTTTATGATAAACTACACAAGAAAATAATGGAATTGGAGTATGAAAGCATATTAAGAAATTTCAATGCAATAGTGGATATGGAATTGGACTATAAAACATAAAAGACAAAAAAAAACCAGGAAAATGTTAACAAAAGCCTTCTTCAGAATGATGGAAGAGTTAGCAATCCAAGATGCTTGGTAAGAAATGCACCCAAATATACATTTTATTCAGATAGACATTTGTCTTGTCTAGGATTGATATGATGTGGGCATCAAGAGATTTAATTTCTAATATACAAGAAATAAATATTGAAACAAATACTTGGGCAGACCATAACCTGATAAAAGTAATATGGAAGGGGTAAAAAAGAAGTCAAGATAGACAATGAACAATTTAATATTGAAAGAAAAGGAATTTGACTTCCAGTTGTGGCGCTGAGGCGGTGTGGGGAGAGAAGAGCGAGCTCCACTCTCTCAGCCCCAATCTGCACGTCTGGAGGCCCCCCGAGAGGCATGCAAATCTTGGAGGGATCAGCAAAAGTGTGAGGAAGCCCAAGGTGCAATCTGGCAGAGGGCAACTGCCGGCTATACCATAAGGAAACTGTTAGGAATATAAGTCACCTAACAGCTATTTGGGTCGGACAATATATAAACCAGGATAGACATTTTAATACTGTCTCTTTAAGAGAATCCTAAAAGTGTAATTAGGTGTGGTTTCTCAAACGGCCATAAGATGGAGCCAGAAACCTGGGTTGTTTAGTTTTAGTCTCAGAAGACAGTGGTCTCAGTGAGTCTCTGTTTCCTTCTGTTGGAGAATATTGCCATTCCTTCTATTGACTGATATTCTTGGATTTGATGTAAGTCTAATACTGAACTGTTTTTGACACTGGACTTTGTTATTGGATTATCCCTGGACTGAAAATTGACTGATCTTACCTGTGAATGACTTTGGACTGCTTGTTTTGAACTTTGCTTAAACCTTTCTGGAAGTAAAAACCTACATTTACTGTACAGTGTATCTGTGTGCTGTGTGTGTATTATTCAAACACTTGTCTCACTACGTCTCCCTGTATGCGCTCATTCTCCTAATGGGGAATTACCTCAACACTGGTTATGACCATACCAGGCTCAGATAACTGAGAGTTAGTGTGAATGCACAGTACTGTATACATACAGCTGTTTACTGTTTAATTGTGGTTTACTATCCTGGTAAAGATGGCACAAGACACTTCAACAAGTCTATCACTGATAACCCGGTTGGATGGAACAAACTATGTTTCCTGGTCTATGAAGTGCAGTCTACTTCTGCATAGAGAAGGTTTATGGAATGTAGTTCAAGACTTACAAGACCATCCAAGATCTGGATGTAAATGCTTGGGATCCAGAAAATGAGGACGATGCCAAGAAATTTGCTGACTTTAAACAGAACAACGAACAAGCTCTTTGTATAATTGGACTAACACCGAGTGACCAGCAGCTAGTCCATATTCGTGGAGAAGAGTCTGCTGCTAGGTGTTGGGAGAATCTGAAGAGGATTTATGTTCGTGACAGTGTAGGTGCACACATACATCTTACACATAAACTGTTTAGAGCACGTCTTCTGAAAGGTGGAGATATGTTAGCTCATTTAAACTTCATGAAAAGAACTTTTCAAGAGCTACATGAAAAAGAACTGATATTTTCAGAGCTGCATCAAGTTTACATCATTCTTTCCTCATTGGATGAAAGTTATGATGATTATGTATCTTCACTGGAAGTCCTGCCCAGAGATAAACTGACATTGACTGACATAACTGGAAGATTGTTAGAAGAAGCAAGAAGACGGCTGGATAGGGACCAACTGAGGAAGGAACAACCACAAGAAGAAAATTTGTCTTCAACTGCCTATATTGTTAGGAAATGTTTCTCTTGTAGGGCTAGGGGACATATAGCTAAATTCTGTAAGAAGGGAAAACAACAGAATATTGGTAATCACCAGAAGGCTAAAAAGAATGTTAGTTTAGCTATGTCTAGCAATTCAACTGTAAACCATGATTTGTGGGGCATCGCAATGCATTACTAAAGATAGAAAAAGATTTGTAAAGATGTCCACGAGTAAACAACATGTATCATTGGCAAATGGATGAACGCATCAGGTGAAGGTACTGCATATTGTATAAATGAACATTTAACTATGTTATATGTACCTAAACTGAAATTTAATTTGCTATCAGTAAGGGCTTTAGTTAATATTGGTTATGTAGTAACCTTTAGGGGAGAAAGAGGGTAAAAGTGTTACTGCTACATTAGGGAATGATTTATATGTGATACATGATGACCAGTTGAAGATGGCTAACTCAGTTTATAACAATGTTAAGCCACATGATGAATGTATACATTTACTGCATAGACGTCTAGGGCATATTAATTTCAAAATGCTCAAACAAACTGTTGAATTATCAGAGGGAGTAAAATTGAAACCCTGTAGCAAGTATTTAAACTGTAATGCTTGTAGCCAAGAGAAGAGCAAGGTTACTCCTGCAAACAGACTAAATGGATTTAAGACCAAAGAACCTTTAGAGGTTGTTTTTGCTGACATAATTGGTCCTAAGAAACCAAGTTTAGGAGGTGCCTTCTATATTTTGAGTATTATGGACCATTACTCACGATACGGTTTCTGCTATCTTATGAAAAACAAAACAGAAACATTCCAACATTTCTTTAACTGGCTAAGGTTTGCTGAGAGAAAAATGAGGAGTAAAGTAATTACTTTAGTTACTGATAATGGGACTGAGTTTGTTAACAAAAGATTCCAAACAATGCTGAAATTGGCTGGCGTTGAGCATAAATGTTCTGCACCTTACAGGCCACAACATAACTCGTTTATAGAACAAAGAGGGCAAACATTACAAGCCATGGCTCGCATTATGTTATCTGATTCAGGTTTGCCTGAAACACTGTGAGGTGAGGCCATAATGTGTAGTAATCATGTGTTAAACAATGTAGTTTAACAACTGGAGAATTGCCATTCACTCTTTGGCATAGCAGAAAACCAAATTTAAGTTACCTACACACATTTGGAGCTCCAGCATGGGTGCATATTCCCTCACAAGTAAGAATGAAAGGGCAACATAGAGCTAAGAAGTTATTTTTTGTGGGTTATGAAGCCAACCATAGATCATTTAGATTTTGGGATCAAGGCACAGCTCATGTTTATTGTAGTGCTAGTGCAAAATTTCTACAGAAGGTTGGGTGGGATAAACTGGAAGAGGAATCCAGTAATGATATTATTATTGACACCCAAATAGTCCCTAAAGATAAAATAAGTAAACCACAAATAGCCATTAAAGAGGAAGAACAGGAGGAAGTAGTAGAACAGGCACAGGAGGATGGAGGAGAACAGGAGCAGGTGGCACAGGAAAGTCCACCAGTAAGCCCTGTATTACCAAGACATCCAACCCAAGTAACATGACCACCTGATAGATATCAGGCTAGTGTTGTATGCCAAGTGAATACAGTTCTAAGTAATTATAGTGAACTAAAACTGTATCCTGCTAAGGATCAGGCTGCTTGGCAGAAAGCAATGGAATCTTTAAAAAGACTGGAGGTATATGAAAACATTACATTACTACCAGGTAAACATGCCATAGGATTTAAATGGGTTTATAAACTTAAGACTAGTGTAGATGGGACTGTTAACCATGAAGCCAGGTTAGTAGCACAAGGGTTCAATCAGACAGCAAATGACTATGATGAGGTGTTTGCACCTAGTCTGAAGGCTACTACATTAAGTGCAGCATTAGTGTGGGCAGCTAAGGAGAAATACATTGTAAATCATTTGGATGTAGAGACAGCTAATCTGCATGCACCGTTGCAACACACTATATATTTGAAGAAACCTTTATGTTTATCATTATCAAAAATGATAATACAACTGATTACTGGAGATTGAAAAAGAGTCTTTATGGCTTAAAGCAATCAGGATATGAATGGAACCAATGTACAATTAAAGAATTAACTAAGATAGGCTTTGTAGCTGACATGGCTGATCCATGTTTGTTTAAAAAAGAAAGTAATGGTGTAATTTCATTGTTGCTATTGTTTACTGATGACATAGCATTAAACACCAAAACTGAACAAGAAGCTACAAAAACAATCTCACTGTTAGAGAAGAAATTTAAGATAAAACAGTTAGGAGAAATTAAACAATATCTTGGTTTAAAGATAGATAAAACTAGGGGAGGATACAAGATCTCACAGGCAGATAAAATTAACCAATTACTAAAAAGTTTTAAAATGGAACTTTGTAAACCGGCTAAGACAGCAATGAACCAGGAGTTTAGCCACAGTGATGTTCAAAGTCCTATTTTTGATAAGAATTTATCAGTCCTTGATTGGTAGTTTATCTTATCTCAGTAATTGGTCAAGGCCAGATATCGCATACAGTATTAATCAATTAGCTAGATTTAACGCTGAGCCAACTGAAAGGCACTGGCAAGCTGCTAAACGTGTGTTAAGATATCTAAAACAAACAATGCATTATGCATTGTATTTGGAGCCTAAAGATGAACTGAGTTTAACTGCATATGCTGATGTAAGTTTTGCTACAGATATAAATACACGAAAATCTACATCGGGTACTGTAGTATTATTGGGAAAAGTGTTGATTGGATGGAGGTCTATTAGACAGAAACATCTAAGTTTGTCAACAATGGAGGCTGAATTCTCATGTTTGTCTTTATTATGTACAGATTTAGTTTTGTATAGGCAACTACTAATTGACATGGGAATTGATGTAACAGATTCTATTATTGTTTACTACGATAACCAATCAGCAATATAGATGGCTTCAAATATTGCTGTTAAGACAAGAACGAAACACACAGATTTAAGATATTTAAATGTGAGACAATGTGTGCAAAGTAAGATGATTAAGCTAGAATACTGTATGTCAGAAAACAATATAGCAGATCATTTTACAAAGGCCAAAGGCTCTATAAAGCATAAGGCTTGCTGTGAAGATTATGGACTTAGAATGTAAGGTTGTATATATTGTCCTACCCAAAAGGGGAGAATGTTATGAATATAAGTCACCTAACAGCTATTTGGGTTGGACAATATATAAACCAGGATAGACATTTTAATACTGTCTCTTTAAGAGAATCCTAAAAGTGTAATTGGGTATGGTTTCTCAAACGGCCATAAGATGGAGCCAGAAACCTGGGTTGTTTAGTCTTAGTCTCAGAAGAGAGTGTGTCTCAGTGAGTCTCTGTTTCCTTCTGTTGGAGAATATTGCCGTTCCTTCTATTGACTGATATTCTTGGATTTGATGTAAATCTAATACTGAACTGTTTTTGACACTGGACTTTGTTATTGGATTATCTCTGGACTGAAAACTGACTGATCTTACTTGTGAATGACTTTGGACTGCTTGGTTTGAACTTTGCTTAAAACTTTCTGGAAGTAAAAACCTACATTTACTGTACAGTGTATCTGTGTGCTGTGTGTGTATTATTCAAACACTTCTCTCACTGTGTCTCCCTGTATGCGCTCATTCTCCTAACGGGGAATTACCTCAACAGAAACCTCACTAGCTCTAGTGTGTGAGTGATCGGCCATACTATTGGCAGACCGAAGCCGCAGCAATCACACTGAATGAGGAAGATATAATAGTGACAGCAGCAGCGACATCGAGCCAACTTTTGAATGTGATCGGGAGAAGGTGGATAGTGACTGTCAGAGAGGAGAGATCATAGAAACTGGTCGGCAGAATCATGAGTCTTGAAGAGTGGGCGGAAGTCCGATAGCAGAGCGGCGATCCAGCATAGGGCTTGAAGACAAGAAATTAGAGCTGGCATGATTTGGTTAACTAACAGTGTTTGAACGAAATTTGAGTATGAGATCAGAGGTCTGAACTTTGTGAAGACTGGACTCGTGGTTGGTGTTAGACCAATTACACTATTAATCACAGATTATAAAATATTTATGACAATTTTGGCAGAGAGAATGAAACCAATTCTAAGTGAAATTGTACATTCAGACCAGAATGGCTTTCTGCCAAATAGACAAATTAGAAACAACATCAGAATAGTGTTAAATACAATCGAATACTACGAAGCACACCCCAAAAAAGCAAGCAGCATTAAAAAAAAATTGGGATGCACAAAAAGAACAGAAACTGATTCCCCAATTAACGGATGATAAAGAAAACCTTTGCTACAGAAATGAAGAAAAAAAAGAAATAGTCCAAAAATATTATGGGAAATTATATGAACAAGTTGTAGGAGAAATTAAAGAATACTTTTAAAAAGCAGAATAACCTAAAGTACCAGAAGAAATTAAAACAATGTTAGAGGAAAGAATTACAATGATTGAATTAACAGAAGCAATAAAAAGACAAAATAATGGGAAAGCACCAGGGCCGGATGACCTACCAACAGAATTGTATAAAACTTTGCAAAATTCTTTTAGTAACACAATGTTCGAAGTGTTAAATGAAGTATTGATGAAGGCGAAAATACTGTGTTTCTCATATAATAAGGCCGGGTCTTTTTTTTTGAGCCCCGAAAAAATGGCTAGGCCATCTTTTCGGGGGTGACTTAATTCCCCCCCTTGCATCTTTGGGCGGGCGGGCGGCGACAGCTTGGATGTTGACCTCAGCGTTGGTGAGGCACTTAGTATTGGGGTCAACGCAGGCAGCACCATATCCGGGTGTGCAACAATAGTACTTCCTAATGGCAAGCCCCCCCCCATTTCGCATGTTTTAATATAGGCCATAATTTGGGGGGAGGGGCTTAATTTCATTTCTTGCCTATAAAACATGCTGGGACTTCCTATTGGGGGAGGCCGTATTGTTGGAGAAACAGGGTACCTAATTCATGGATGGAAGCTTATATTACTCTTATACTGAAAGAAGATTCTGACTTAGATTCTGACTTACAACTTATTAAAAACTATAGACACTAACCCTAACCCTAACCCTCTCCTAGAAAAATGAAATATCCTAGGAAATATTAAAAAGGCAGAATATTTCCCCTAAAAAATGTAGAAACTCAGAAGCAGAAGCTCACCTCAGAAGCAGAAGCTCACCTTCACCTTTGTTAATTGGTGGGCCATTAAGGCCTAGGCCAGAGTATTCTACATAATAAAGGTCTCTGCCCATCTCACCACCAGGCCTGGGAAGATAGCATCAGCCAGCACTCAGGTGATGCCATGTGGTCCAGACAAAGCCTATAAAATTAGCTAAGACCCCCACCCCCATCAGCCAGCACTCAGGTGAAGCCATGTGGTCCAGACAAAGCCTATAAAATTAGCTAAGAGCCCCACCCCAGGAATCTGACAGCCAATGGGATACATTTCTTGCACAGGAACAGGAAACACTAAGGTGGGGCCCAATAGAGGTTATATAACTAAGGGACTCTCAGCATCTCAGCCCGTTTCACCCAGGAGCTCCAAGGCATGTGATCCTGTCCACCATTAAACGAACTTTCTAAACACCCTCCATGTTTCCAGTGTCTTTTTCCCCCATTTGGAACTGAACCCAGAAGGATATTTCTTCCAACAGACCAATATCATTGTTGAACTCTGATTACAAAATATTTGCTTCAGTAATGGCAGAGAGACTAAAGAGATTTTTGAACCAATTTATACACTCAGATCAAAATGGGTTTCTACCTAAGAGACAAATAAAAGACAATATGAGAATAATCCTGAACACTTTTGAATATTATGAAGTATATCCAGAAAAATAGATGGTGTTGATTTTCTTAGATGCACAGAAGGCATTTGACAATGTGAATTGGCAATTTATGTTGACACAAATGGAAGAAATGGATTTCAGGGAAAAGTTTATTAAGATGATTAAGGCAATATACTATAAATAATATGCAAAAGTGATAGTAAATGGTGAATTGACTGCAAAAATTAACATTAGAAGGGAACAAGACAAGGGTGCCCCTTGTCACCATTACTATTTGTACTAACTTTAGAAGTATTAAACAGAAATACTAGGAAAGACAAGGAAATAAAAGGTATGGAAATAAGAAAGGAAGAATATAAATTACAGGCATTCACAGATGATTTGGTTTTTAAACTAGAAGAACCACTAGGAACAGTTGATAAATAAGATAAAGAATATGAGGAAGCAGCAGGATTGAAAATAAACAAAGGGAAAACTAAGATCTTGATAAAAAAATATGACAGAGAAACAGAAAAGAGAGTTAATGAACAGATTAGATATCCAGATTACAAAGAAAGTGAAATATTTGGGGATCCAACTAACAGTTAGATGTGGAACAATTAAGGAATATAACTATTATAAATTGAAATAACAAATTAAGATAGATTTGGAAAAATGGGGTAACATGCAACTATCATTAATAGGAAGAACTGCAACAATGAAGATGAATATACTCCAAAATTATTATACCTGTTCCAAACAATCCCAATAAAACTGGAGAAAAAATATTTTGATGATATTAATAGAAGTATACTGAAATATATATGGCAAGGGAAGAAAGCAAGAATTAATCTTAAAATGTTGCAGGATGCAAGAAGAGTTTGGGTTACCTAGTTGGGAATTATACTATCAAGCCGCAGTATTAACATGGATGAAAGAATGGATTGTCTTAAGAACACAAGGTTGTTCGACTTCCGGTTTGTCGGCTTCGGCAGTGGCAGGGATTCGCGATACTGCGCGATCCCTGCGGCGCTAGCCGTCTTGGTGCCTCCGATCCGGACGGGTTTGGAGGCTGGGGCTGCCCCTGTAGAGGCAGCCGAAGACAGGGGGATCCAGAGAGGGGTTTGGGGGTGTTGCAGACCCTCCCCAGCCGGCAAAACCCCCTTTTCTCAAGACGGTGGAGCGGCGGTCTGTAATGGCCGTCACAAAGAAGACGGCTTCTGGGTAAGACTGGCAGGAGGAAGAGGGAGAAAGTTTGTGAAGAGAAAGTTTTTCTTGGCTGACCCAGGACTTTAAGACGCACCTAACATCCTGAAAGCTATGACTTTTTGAATGATATTTTGTTTCCAGAGGAGAATTTCAAGCGGCAAATTTGAGGTGCTGAAAGGAAAGTTTACTCTCCTTCCCTATGGAATCAACAAATGGATATTGAGAAACCTGTCTTTTTATAGAAGGTAAAAATTTGGCTTCTTGTGATAAGTGGGAAGGGAGAGGACAAAAAAAATAAATATTGAGATCTTGTTGGAGGAGATGCCTTGAAGATTTTGAGACTAGAAATCAATTGCAACAAGGCTTTAAAATACAGATTGGGCTTTTCTTTTCTTTTTTATTGATATTACCCCAGGAAGAGAAAGTGAGAACTTTGTGCTTTGCTTGGACTGATTGATGACTCTGGGACTTTGGGACTGTTCTAACTTTTGAAACATCTTGGTTGTTTTAAGAAGAAGGAAAAAAGAAAAGATTTACAATGGCTTTACCTGTTAATGAACTTAGAAAGGAATATGGAAAAATAAAGAAAGAAGGCAAGGACGCTGTGAAAGAAGCCTTTCATTTTTTAGAAATGGCGCTTGCTATTTATCAGCAAACACAACAACAGATGGAGAAAGCAGAAGAAGAAGAAGAAGATGCCATCTTTAATGAATCCAAAAATTTAATTAAGAAAGAAAGGAGAAAGAGAGGAAGGAAAATGAAGGACTTAAGACTTAAAAACACCCAAGAAAGAGAAAAATAAGATGCAAAATCAACACAATGTTGGAAAGCAAAAGAAAAAAGGAATACAACAGAGAGGGGAAGCTAACAAGGCAGAGGTTAGGAGAGTGGGGGGGTAAAAAGGTCAGGTGGGATAAGAAAGGAAGGGAAAAGGGGGAAAAAGCCACAAAGGTTTGAAACAAGATGGGAAAAAGGAATTTTTTTAGGGACAAAGGGTAATGTATAATTTCTTTAAAAAGAAGATTCTGCAAGGTACATAAGATGGTATTGTAGTATTTGTATTAGAAATAGAAAACTAGAATGTTATAAGAATTAATAAAAGATTAAAATATTGAAATGTTTAGTAATGATAGACTTTAAAATTTAATAAAATATTAAAGGGAATGTTTAGAATATTGAGTTTAATTAAAGAGTTTAATTGACTATTGTGTTGATGTTATTATAAACTTATTACTGTAGCATTTGTTTTTGAAATAGATAATTGGAATGTTACAAGATTCAATATTTAGATTTATTATTTAATTATGTATTTAATCATTTTGGATTTATTATTTTTTTCTTCTTTTTAAAAGTTAGTAGGTAGAATGTACTAAGCAGAATCAGGTTGGGTACTAGGCGTTATTTTAAATGTTAATTTAGGGGGACGATAGAAAGGCATCATACTCTGATTAGTGATTCCAGGAGAATTTTTTTTTTTTTTTTTTACTATAGGGAATGAGATAAATGGATAATTTGGGAATGGACAAAAGATACAAGCACAATGACTTAAATTAAAATGAATTAAATAAAATAGAATTAAGAAGAGTGAAAAGCGGGAAGAAGCTATATAGAAGATATAGAATGGTAAATAAGATAGGTAATGGTATATAAGATGAGCACGAATTTAATTGAAGTCCATATAGAGAGAGGTGATCTGGGGCCAAGTTACTTTCTTAAAAGAAGTTTTATGTTTTTGTGTTTTGTGTGTTTATGTCTGTGTGAGAATTAATAAAACCTTGAAGGAATGTTGGATGAGAATAACGGTAACCAAGTCAGAGAGAAATGAAGATAACTATAAATTGGATAAATATAGGAAAAAATAATAATGATGATGAAATTGAATAAGAGTAAAGAGAAATAATGAGAAATTTGCTAAGAGATATTTATATGTTCATATGGAAATGATGTAAAATAGAATTATGTTGTATAAAATAATGTTTTATTCGACTTGTAAAATTTATAATGGAAAGAGGTTTTATGTATTCAATGGTTAATGATGGTTTGTTTGTCTTTAAAATTAATAAAATTTGTTTCAAAAAAAAACCCACAAGGTTGTTGAGGGTTGGAGGGGCACGATTTGCAATTGGGCTAGCATGCTTTTCTATGTTGTGGGAGAGGTAAGATACATGGTTATTTTCAAAGAATTATGTTAGAAATGCTTTATTGTTAATATGGGGAAGAATCAGAGAACATTATTTGAAAATTCCAGTCTGGCTATCAGCAATGGAAGCACTCATACATCCAAATGTTTGTAAAATGGGAAGTATTGTTAGATATAAGGATATATTGAATGAAAAGGGTAAGCTCAAAACTAAACAAGAGTTGAATGAACAAGGGGTTGATTTGCATTAGTACTCTTATATGCAAATACAATTAAGATATTAAAATGATGCTAAAACTGAAGGTTTTTATAAGGAGTTGACAGAATTGGATGAAATACTAATGGGAATGGAAGACAAGCTGATTAAAAAATTGTATTGTTATTTATTAGGTGTCAAACTAGAAGGAAAACAAGTAAAGGAAATAATGATAGTATGGGCAAAAAATTTTGGGTATGCTATAGAATTAGATAAATGGCAGAAGCTATGGGAAAGAAATTATAAATTAACAATATCGACAGCATATAAAGAAAATTTGTACAAGATGTTTTATTGCACCGGGAAAATTGGCAAAGATGTTTAAAGATAAATCAGCCAAATGCTGAAAGTGCCAACGGACACCTGGATCATATTACTATATATGGTGGACATGCATAGAAGCCAAAAGATATTGGACAAAAGTACACACATGGTTGGAAAAAATGCTAAAGCAACATATAGACTTGAAACCTGAAATATTCCTGACAGGGATGGTACTTGAATGTTATAGCAAAGAAAAAGTATGTTTAATTATTCATGTATTAACTGCAGCTAGAATTGTATTTGCTCAGAATTGGAAAAGCGAAAAAATTCCAGCAGAGCGAAAGGTGATTGAGAAAATATTAGAATGTGCAGAGATGAATAGATTAACACTGGCAATTAAAGAAAAAGAAGAAACTGAACATTATATGGTATGGGATCTATTTTATCAATCTATTTTACCAGTCACATGACATCAGGGAACAAAATAAAACAAGTTAAAATTGAGTAGATGAATATAAAGAGAAATAATTAAGATTGGTATAAAGATAACATATGTAAGAGATAATGGCTTATAAAGAAAATGTGATTACTGTTATATTAGTAAGAAAGGCATATTAATTATAATTGTTAGCACAAGATATACAGTATGTCACAGAAGTGAGTACACCCCATCATGTTTTGTAAATACTTAAATATATCTTGTGACAACACTGAAGAAATGATAGTTGGCTACAATGTAAAGTAGTGAGTATACAGATTGTATAACAGGGTAAATGTACTGTCCCCTCAAAATAACACAAGCCGTTAACGTGTGAACTTCTAGCAACAAAAGTGAGTACACCCCTAAGTGATAATGTCCAAATGGGGCCCAAAGTGTCAATATTTTGTGTGGCCATTATTATTTTCCAGCACTGCCTTAACCCTTTTGAGCATAGAGTTCACCAGAGCTTCACAGGTTGCCACTGGAGTCGTCTTCCACTCCTCCATGATGACATCACGGAGCTAGTAGATGTTAGAGACCTTGCACACATCCACCTTCCATTTCAGGATGCCCCACAGATGCTCAATAGGGTTTAGGTCTGGAGATATGCTTGGCCAGTCCATCACCTTTACCGTCAGCTTCTTTAGCAAGGCAGTGGTCATTTTGAAGGTGTGTTTGGGGTCATTATCATATTGGAATATTGCCCTGTGGCCCAGTCTCCTAAGGGAGGGAATCATGCTCTGCTTCAGTATGTTACAGTACATGTTGGCATTCATGGTTCCCTCAATGAATTATAGCTCCCCAGTGCTGGCAGCACCCATCACCATGCTTGACTGTAGGCAAGACACACTTGTCTTTGTACTCCTCACCTGGTTGCCCCCACACACAATTGACACTATGCTTATCTTGGTCTCATCGGACCACAGGACATGGTTCCAGAAATCCATGCTTGTCTGCAGCAAACCATTTATGAGCTTTCTTATGTATCATCTTTAGAAGGGGCTTCCTTCTGAGATGACAGCCCTACAGACCAATTTGATGCAGCATGTGGCGTATGGTCTGAGCACTGACAGGATGACTCCCCATCCTTCAACCTCTGTAGTAATGCTGGCAGCACTCATACATCTATTTCCCAAAGCCAACCTCTGGATATGATGCTGAGCACGGGAACTCAACTTCTTTGGTCGACCATAGTGAAGCCTATTCTGAGTGGAACCTGTCCTGTTAAACCACTGTATGGTCTTAGCCATCGTGCTGCAGCTCAGTTTCAGGATCTTGGCAATCTTCTTATAGCCTAGGCTATCTTTATATAGAGCAACAATTTGTTGTCTGAGATCCTCAGAGGGGTGCCATGTTGAACTTCCAGTGACCAGTATGAGAGAGTGAGAGTGATAACACCAAATTTAACACACCAGCTCCCCCTTCGCACCTGAAACCTTGTAATGCTAACCAGTCACATGACATCAGGGAGGGAAAATGGCTACTTGGGTCCCATTTGGATATTATCACTTAGGGGTGTACTCACTTTTGTTGCCAGGGGTTTAGACATTAATAGCTTTGTGTTGTGTTATTTTGAGGGGACAGCACATTTACAGTTATACAAGCTGTACTCCCACTGCTTTACATTGTAGCCAAGTGTCATTTCTTCAGTGTTGTCACATGTAAAGATATACTTAAATATTTACAAAATGTGAGGGGGTGTACTCACTTCTGTGACATATTGTATGCACCCAGTCGACACAATGTCTAAATGAAAGATGGATTTGTTGTAAATATAAAATAAAAACTTATGAAAAATAAAAACAAGAACATAGAACTGACCAAGGTATTAAACCAAATATATCTGGGAAAATAAACATTCTTTGATCTGAAATTGCTAAGGGCAATTCTTGAATAGATATTTAAAGTGGTTTTTTTTTTTAAAAAAATAAAGGCTCCCAAGACTTAGCTTTAATTGCTTTCTTTATGGAACTAGTTTTAAATGTCTCTGAATCTCTCAGCCCTTGTAAAGGGTTGCCTCATATTACAATTCTGCTGTAAATAATGTACATGCTATTTCTGGCATGGTTAAAAATGCACAGAGAAAGATAGCAAAAAGACCATCTAGTGTGTTTTCTTTTCGAAGTCCTGCTATTAAAGCATGTTCTTTGCTCAAAGTTTAACAAGCATGAACATGCTTGCAATTTTATATGTTTTATGTATTTACAAACACCAATTTGCTTTAGATATATTTTAAAGAGATAACACAGATTGTATTCTGGGCTTTTCAAAATAGTTTTTAGTGGCTTTGAAACAACTTTGTTCCTGAAATAAAACTATTATTTGGATTGAATATCTGTAGTTCTGCTCTATCCAACTTTAACTGATAATACTACATAGACCTGTAAAATAGAACCTTGGCTAGGAAACTTTTATGTTTTGACAAAAGAGCAGAAAAGGCAATACAGGGAATTTTGTATTCACATTTCTGTTCCTTGTAGGAAGTTATTGATCATTGGACTGGAGGCAATATGCACAAAAATATTAAGTGATTATGTAAATGACATTTTAAAAAGTACAAGAAAACCTTTTCATCGTTTTCAACTTTTTTTTAATCCAGAAACAAAAGAATGGTGGAAGGAAGCAAACTATAAATGCATACACTAAGGCTAAATATAATATGACCCCGGGGGCTGTTTTTTCAGATTTTCTTTAACGAAAAGGAGAAACTCATAGTCTACATATTGGTTATGATAAAAGTCTATCTGTTGATGTTTTAATCTATCACTAAAAATGTGCAGCATGTGCACATACATGAATACTTTTTCATTCATGTTTGTAGAGATAGATCAGTCCTTCTTTCATAAATAACAAATTCCTTTCACCAGCACTTCAGCCATCAGAAATAAAATCAGCCTCCATTTCCACTGAAGAAGTTATTTACTGTAGTATTAAATATTAGTTTTTCAGGACTTAGGATGAAACAAACAAAATGTTAAAAAGTTATGATATTTATGTAGTTGCTTACCTAGCACATTTAAATTATATTAAATTATATTAAAATAACCAAAATATCTTTACAATCTCCAAGGCTTGTCACAACCCATAATTTTTGGAAAATGAAAGTTGAAAAATTTGACATGCCCTAAATTGAGCAATGGAAGAGATGTTTTGGAAAAAAGGAACGACAAGAGTATCTATGGGCTCATCCAACCTGATGCAGTATGTCCCCATCTACCCATCAGAAGAGAAGAATCAGATTTCTTGTATTTGAAAGTCCTTTTGTGTTTTTCAAAAGGGTTTTTCATTCCACAGGTTTTTGTTTTTTTAAACAATTCTCACTCTTTGAAGGAGGGTTGTTACTATCATTACTATACTATATATATGTACTATACTCACTGTAACAGCATTGCCAAAAAGGCATTAAGAGTTGTTAACCTTATTTTGCGAAGCTTCTTCTCTGGTAACATTGAATTGCTAACTAGGGCATACAAAACCTTTGCCAGACCAATTCTTGAATACAACTCATCTGCCTGGAACACACACTATATATCGGACATTAACACGATTGAGAGGTATTTCTCGAGAAGAGTACTCCACTCTTCTGCTCACAATAGAATCCCCTATGCTTCCAGACTTGAAGTTTTGGGCTTGGACAATCTGGAACTGCACCGCCTGTGGTCCGATCTAAGCGTAGTACACAGAATTATCTGCCAAGCCTTGCCTGTCAACGAATTCTTCACCTTCAAGCACAATAATACATGGGCAAACAATCAATACAAACTCAAGGTAAACCACTGCAAACTCATTACAGAAAATATGACTTCAGCAACAGAGTGGTCAATGCCTGGAATGCTCCACCCAACTCCATTGTTACAGCCTCAAATCCTCAAAGCTTCAATCTTAAACTGTCTACCATGGACCTCATCCCATTCTTAAAAGGTCCTTAAAGGGGGTGTGCATAAGCACACCAGTGTGCCTACTGTCCCTGTCTTACTGTCCCCATTTCCTTTGTTCATGTTTATGTTCCTATGTTTACTTGTTATCTTGTACTTGTTTGACAAACAAATAAAATAAATAAAAATAAAATCATGGCACAAATTTTAAAAACCTAGAATGAGCAGGACTGAAATGTGAGCAGAATTTAAATTAATATCTAACTATTAGATACTAGAAAGCCTGCTATCTACTGATAGTCTTCAACTTAGAACCACAACTGAACCCAGAATCTTGGTCAGTGACAAAACAATGTCATTAAGCAAGATGCCCAGGTCACTGCTTTGTTCAACAACTGCATTCCCAGCACTCCCATTTGCAGTTGTTAATCAATTGTGCAGTCATTAAACACAAGGGTTCAATAAGAGATAGGAAGGGCCTGCCCGCCGGCTCCTGTGCTGTACTGACCTTTATCATCTCAGCTGATTGGCGTGGAAGAGCAGATTGCTCCTCAGCTGCCTTACTCCCCTGAAGTAACATAGCAGGTAAAGATTTTTGCATCAATGTTCATGCGTGTGCAGCACACGTCAGGCACATGTGCAAGTGAAGCAGCTGATCATTGAACCAGTTGTTATACTGGCAGCATCCCATTCCTGGTTTCAATCATGCAAGGCTTTGGAAGCCTACTTAAACCATGAGGGTTATAGTACACAGATATTTTCAAAGACACTATGTGAGAAATGCTTTACTTTTAGTATGGGAAAAAGTTAAATCACAAAACTATAGGAAAATACCAGTCTGGCTTTTTACAATGGAAGCATTGATACATCCAAATATTGTCAACGTGGAAAAATTGTATCCTGCAAAGTCATCTTAAATGAAGAAGGGGAACTTAAAACTAGATAGGAATTACAAAATCAAGAGGTGGACTTAACATGATGGCCACACTTGCAAATACAATCAAGATATGAGAAAGATGTGAAAACATGACGTTTCTATAAAAAAACCAACAACACTTGATCAGATACTATTAGGAACAGATGAAAAACTGATAAGAAAATTATATAGTTACTTACTAAGCTTCAAAATAGAAGATGAACAAGTAAAAGAAACAATGATAGTATGGGCAAAAAACTTTGACTATGCTATAGAATCAGATAAATGGCAAAAACTTTGGAATAGAAATTACAAACTGACAATGGCTACTGTTTATAAGGAAAACCTTTACAAAAGTGGCATTTGCCACCAGCAAGATTAGTAAAAATGTTTAAAAATATGTCTGCCAAATTTTGGAAATGTAATCAGATGCCAGGTACCTATTATCGTAAGTGGTGAACATGTATAAAGGCAAGAAAATATTGGACAAAAATACATACATGGTTGGAAAAAATGACTAAGCCATATATAGATTTAGAGCCAGAAATATTTCTGTTAGGTATAATACCAGAAAGTTATGATAAAGGGACTATATACTTAATGCTTGGGTATTGACAGCAACGAGAATTGTATTTGCACAATATTGGAAAAATGAGAACACCCCAGCAAACGAAAGCATATTTTGGAAAATATTGAACAGTGCAGGGATGGATAGATCGACATTGAAAATAAAAGATAAAAGAGACACAGAGTACTGTTCAACATGGGAGAGGTTTTATCAATGTTTATATATAAGAGGTAGAAGTTAGATGAAGAAAGATTATTGTTATGTGCATGTAAAAGAGGAACATTGTTTATGACTATAAGCATACTAGTATATGAGCATGATCATAAATAAGCTAATATAACTATAAATATTGCAATAATTATTATGTATATTATTATTACCATTATCAGTATATATGTTGCTTTTTTGACAAAATGAAATGACTGGACAATATACTGTTTTCAAAATATTTATATATAAATAAAAATACTTTTATAAATCCCAGTCCTTGGGGTTCTATAAGTGGTCATAAGTCAGTGACTATCTGTATTCAAAAAGGAATACTTTTCATACTTTACTTTTCTCTTAAAGTAGGCAGCACTTGGGTTTAGCCCTTGATTAAATGAGCTAACACTTGCAGCATCTATAAAGCAGAGAAACAAACATGAGATTCATTCTCTGAGCTTGTGGATTGGCTTCCAAATATTTTATACCAGGCTAGGTAACATATTCAGCAGAGTTTAGAGGATGTCAGTATCAGTTTTCTTCTGTTTATATTCTGCTTCATCTGGTCAATAGGCCTTGTGATGGTGAGGTCACATCAGGTCAGGGTCTTGTGATGGGTCAGATGTCAATTTGCAATCACAATTGGAACTAGAATTTATGTTCCTAAGTAGGTTGGTTGTTAAGTGAACTGCACTCAATTATTGGTCATGGCTGTTAAGCAAATCACTGCATTCTTAAGGGAATCACATGGCCATTAAGCACATCTTACTTTCCCTATTGACTTTGCTTGTCAAAAGCTGGCTGAAAAGATTACACATGGTTACCACATGATCTCAGCATGCTGCAAACATCATAAAGATATGCTAATTGTCAAGTGCACAAATTTTGACCATGTGGCCATGGGGTAAGTGCAAGGTGAAGTTGTAAGTCATTTTTTTCAATGCCATTGTAATTGAATAGTCACTAAATGAATTATTGTTAAATGTCAAACCTGAATTTAACCTGGCTGAAGCCATCTTGGAGTCTTCAGGGTTGCCACACAATGGTGGAGGGGGAATAGTTAGATGGGGTTTTGTAGCCAAAACAATATATTTTTCCTGTGGGAACCAAGAACATTTGCACAGGCTCTTCCTGGCCAGAGGAAGAGCAAGTAACCAGGCCACCGGCCAGCACCTGGATTGGACAGCATGATCAGTGACTTGGTGGAAGGGGAAAACTTTTACTTTCAATTAGGTGAAAGCCACGGGAAACTTTAGATTTGGCTTTCAACAGAGATTACAGCCAGTATGAAGTATCCAATAAACTGTTCTTTGAGGAACTTGCCTGCCTCGGAGTTCTGTTTCTGTGAGGGCATTACTTGAAATGCTGACAGTAGGACTATCTCTACTCACATATACAGCATACTGTCTTCACTAAGGCTAGATCTAGAGAGAATTATAAATTGCTATGGAAATCTTGAATTAAAAATACACAAAGTACACTTCAAATCATAACGTATTGCTTCCTTCACTAGGAGTTTCATCTCAAGTAATCAGCATTATCATTAACTGAAGTTGTAAATGGAAGAAATGTAGGTTAGCTATAAATATGATGCAAAACATTATAACCAGGGGTGGGATTCAAATTTTTTAACAACCCATTCTGTGGGTGTGGCTTAGTTGGTGGGTGTGGCTTGGTGGTCATGTGACTGGCTGGGCGTGGCCAACTCAACATCACTCACATTGAGGCACGCATCTCCTCGCCTGGCCTCTCGTGACAGTGGGGATGCTGCAACAGTCGTAAGTGTAAAAAACAGTCATAAGTCACTTTTTTCAGTGCCATTGTAACTTTGAATGGTCACTCCACACAAGCAAAGTACCAGCAAAGGAGGAAAAAAAAACTCCAGAGAAGTTCCAGAGACAGGAAGTCTAGTCCTGCCAAGAATGTAATAAGGGTTAATGGAGAGGCAGTTTCTGTAAGCAACACCAGAATGTTTACTTCCTGCCTTCCTTACAGGATTAGGCCAGTAATTTCTTCTAACAACCGGTTCTCCGAACTGCTTAGAATGTTAACAACTGGTTCTAGAGAATAGGTGCGAACCAGTAGAATCCCACCTGATTATAACATTGAAAATGTTAAAGGAGATATTTGA